>NW_017731443.1:4051631-4077699 GCF_001890085.2 Hipposideros armiger
CTGGCCCTCATATGTGGGATCCGAACCGGGGCCCTCTGGCGTCCCAAGCCAGTTAACCATCGCGCCACTCGGCCGGCCCTGGTTGAGGGTTTTTATCCAAATATCCGATAATATCTAAATCTTTTGGGTTATGTGAGTTCAGATTGTGAGGGATACCAAGTTATTCAAATATTTTTGGTTCCTGAGTTTCAAATAGTATCAAGAGTATTCAGATAGTATCAAGAGGTTAGCGAGAGTTGTCAGCCTTATATCTAAACTTTGATCCAAAACAATTCAGTTCCTGGGATTGGCTAGTGAGAAATTACTGTGTGTTTCATTGATCTTTTGACTGCTTTGTCCCCAGGTTCCAGCATTTGAAGGTGATGATGGATTCTGTGTGTTCGAGAGCAATGCCATTGCCTACTATGGTAATTTGCAGCGGATGTGGCATGGAGGGTCTGGAAATGAGGGGTGAAGGAGAGGATGAGGGTGAACTGGAGAGGACTTTTTAGGGATTGGATTGGTGTTAGCATGACCCCAAGGTTCTGACCTTTGTGTTCTGCCTCTGTAGTGAGCAACGAAGAGCTTCGGGGACGTACTCCAGAGGCAGCAGCGCAGGTGGTACAGTGGGTGAGCTTTGCTGATAGCGACATAGTGCCCCCAGCCAGTACCTGGGTGTTCCCTACCTTGGGCATCATGCACCACAACAAGCAGGTAAGCCTTGGAACTTGGGGAGAAACCAGGAGCGGGGATGGTATTAGCTCAAGTGTCAGGGAGTAAGAAATAAAATAGGATGAGAAAAGGAGATGCCAAGAATATGGGTAATAAAGAATCTTTGGGGTATAAGTTTGGAGCACCGGGCTGTCAGACCCAGTGGAGGCGACATCTGTCAATGGTCAGAGGAGAGGCCTCTGCTTTAGGAAGGTTATACCAAATGATAGGGGAGTGGTTAGACCAGATGACCTCTAAGGTTCCTTCTAAAATACAAAGATACATGGCTACTGTCAGTACAGTGGAGAATGAAGGTAGACTGCACCATGAGGAAATTGAACATTGAGAGCTTCATTTGTGATACGTTTGGAATAATCCTAGAATCCTGGAATAATCCATTGAAAGGGTGGGGATGAACCAGTACGCAGTTAAGTGAAAATAGCTACCCTGAGTTCTGTTTTTGGGGTGAGGGAAAGGGTTTGGTCCTCGCTGATAGGCTTGATCATTTTAAATCAACAGGCCACAGAGAATGCAAAGGAGGAGGTGAGGCGAATTCTGGGGCTGATGGATGCTCACTTAAAGACGAGGACTTTTCTGGTGGGCGAACGAGTGACACTGGCTGACATCACAGTTGTCTGCACCCTGCTGTGGCTCTATAAACAGGTGAGTTAATAAAGAATCAGGTTGGCAGAGGGTAGGCAGGATGAGAACTGAGGTGCCAAGGCTTCCAGGTGACTGTCCTGCTATGAGGACTTGGACATGAAGGGGTCTGAGGTGACAGTGTCTAAGAATCCCAGGATTGAATGCCATGACTGCTTTCCTTCTGAGAAGTGTGGTGATCTTCTGTTGCCCTTAGTTTCTGTTTGGGGGCTAAGAGATTCAGTTTGTCCCTGTATTTCTTGGGGAGCCCAGTCATGAAGACAGGGGTAAATTCAGCAGTTGTAGGTAGGGGGTGGGGTGTGTGTGAATTCCTTTAGTTCTATTTTTTCCCTCTGTAAACTATAAAACCAGGGCACTGGTAATCACTGTTGAGGTTATTGGGTCAAAGATGGCATGTCACTGGTTCCTGAACCATTGATTGATGGATTGATGCTGGTCTGGAGTAGCAACATGATGTTAGCAAGGAAAAAGCACCTGCTGTGCCAGACCCCATGCCAAGGGCCTGACAGGGATCATCTTATTGAGCCTTGCCTGTTGTATGGGTGAGGAAAAGTGTCACCTGTGCAAGGACATGCAGTGGGAGAGTAGAATTTGAACTCCAGAACTGGCTGCTGTCCTCCACGACAAGATCATTTTGCCCCTGAACTTGGCAAACTAAAAAAATGGTAAATGAGTTTTTCATGAAGCTTTTTAATTAAAAAAAAAAAACTTTACTGGGGAACAGTGTTTTTCCAGGACCCTTCAGCTCCAACTCAGGTTGTTGTCCTTCAGTCTTAGTTATGGAGGGCACAGCTTAGCTCCAAGTCCAGTCACCACTTTCAATCTAGTTGTGAGGGGCACAGCCCACCATCCCATGCGGGAGTTGAACTGGCAGCCTTGTTGTTAAGAACATGCGCTCTCACCAACTGAGCCATCCGGCCGCCCACTGGCAACTCGGCTCAAGTCGTTTTCTTCAATCTAGTTGCAGCGGGCACAGCTCACTTGCCCATGTGGGAATCCAACTGGCAACCCTGTTGCTCAGAGCATGCGCTCTAACCAACTGAGCCACCTGGCCGCCCCGAAGCTGTTTAATTTAAAGGACTGTCCGTTATTTTGAAATAAACTTTTTGCTGTTGAATATTCTTTACTTTCTAAAGTAGTTAATGTAGATTGTTTTAATTATATATTTGACAATGAGTAATTGATAGCCCTCAGTTGGTCCCAACTTTTTTATTTTTTTTAATTTTTAAATTTTTATCAGCATGTGAAATTTAAAAGATTGGAAACTAACTGTAGGTGTGAAGTGGCTTTCTAAAAGGAGTCAGGCACCATGTAAACATCATTCTACTAAGTAGATTTATAGTAATTGGAAGATGGGACCAAGCATTCGTTAAGTTGGACTGGACTAGGGATTAGGAAGGTAAACGGGAAGTAGCCTTCTAGGGTAAGACGGTGCCCTGGAGAGCTTCTGGCGGGCAGGGGAGAGGCAGGAGTAGCTTCGGGGTAGAAAGAAGCAAGGGGGTGTCAGTCTCTAGCTTGAAACTCTTCAGGATCTTTCTCTCCACTGACTTTGTTTCCATCCTGGCAGGTCCTGGAGCCTTCTTTCCGCCAGGCCTTCCCCAATACTAACCGCTGGTTCCTCACCTGCATTAACCAGCCCCAGTTCCGGGCTGTCTTGGGAGAGGTGAAACTCTGCGAGAAGATGGCCCAGTTTGATGGTAAGTTTGAAGCCAGTTTGAAGGCTGAGGAGGCAGAGGACGGTGCGGCCAGGGTCTGGGGCTGGTTGCTCAATCTCAACCCTGGATTTGTTGTCTAGCTTTTGGGTTATGTGAGCCCACAGAGTGTAGGGTATCACGCAGTAACATATTTTGTGAACCTTGTTGTATTCACGTACTCTCACTTACCTGTGTTAATAGAGTTACGATGCACTTGTACTTGGTGCTGAGGGCTGTGTTCTTGCGCTAGGACATTCAGTGAGCTGGTGGCAGTGGAGAGCCTAGATCCTGTAGCTGTCCCCCCACCCAGCAGTTTTCCTCTATGACCCTGCTTGCTGCCTGCTTTTGGAGGGATGTGGAAGGAGGCAAGAACACTGACTTTTCTCCCTTCCTCTGCACCAGCTAAAAAATTTGCAGAGAGCCAGCCTAAAAAGGACACCCCACGGAAGGAGAAAGGTTCTCGGGAGGAGAAGCAGAAACCCCAGGCTGAACGGAAAGAGGAGAAAAAGGCAGCTGCTCCCGCTCCTGAGGAGGAGATGGACGAATGTGAGCAGGCACTGGCTGCTGAACCGAAGGCCAAGGACCCCTTTGCTCACCTGCCCAAGAGGTAAGGAAGGATGTTGGAGCGTAGGGGCATGAGATCCAAGAAGGCCTGTTCTTGCCTATGTGATCCCCCTCACGCAGCTAGGGCCCAGAATTTTGGGTTGTCCGTACAGAATTAAAGGTATGTTTTAGTTGAAAATAAGGCAACTTCCTGAATTTATCAAGAATTGAGTAAGTTTTGAAAGTAGGAAGGAAGTTCCAAATGTATCCAGTATGGGGAAGATCGGAACTCCCTTTCTAGCAAAAAAAAAAAAAAAAAAAAAAAAAAAAAGCAGATAGGCACAGAATTTGGCGTGGGAGGAACATTGGTCTCTAGCCTGCTCGTTAAAATTTGTGATCCCTCAGAACTAATATAGTAAGAGCTGCGGGGAGACGGTGCAGAGAGCCTGTGTCTGCTCTGTGTGGGCTGGCTTTGCTGAATCAGAGGACATCACGTCAGTATCATTTGATTATCTTTTTTGCTGTTTTGATGAATCATACTATCAACATTGCTCACTAAGAGAAAGGCTGGTGACCATGGCTACATAGGGCCTGTCTGGTTCATGTTTCCCAACTGGGAGAGTTAAACCCCTCAAGGAGAAGGAAGTAGATGGGGTGGTTGTCTGTATCCTTCTTTTAGTAACTAGGGGTTCTTGGACGAAAGAGTACAGTAAAAGTCAGATTTTTGGTGTGAAAAAAGTGGGACACCTGGTATTTTCCAAGTTCTCCATGTCATGTAAAAATTCCTGGGGCTAAGACACTTTAGAAGGAGGCCAGCAGTTTCATGGTTACACCAAGAGTTTATTAAGGGAACTTATATACCAGGCGAGTCTTGCTGCAGATGACGTGGATGTTCTCCACACCACATGGCAGGTGCTAAGGAGTTTTATATGGGACAATGCAAGATGGATAGGGGTACAGGGCATGACCCACCCCAGATAAGGGGAAATGCTGTACATTCCTGCCTGGAGCAGGAACCAGCACAAACCAGCAGGCCATGGGCATATAAAAGGTCCATCAGACAGTGCCTAAGGGGACTTGGAGAAGCAATCTCTGTTCTGGCCTGGATCTAGCTGGATTTAGCTCAAGGGTCCAGCAGTGGTCATGTCAATGAACAGTCTTTCCTCCACACTCTGCCATCAAGTCTTTCTTCAGTCACTGCCCCAAGTCATTTTTTTTGGAGGGGTGCGGGGAGAACAGTGTCTTTTTCTAGGACCCATCAGCTCCAAAGTCAAGTAGTGTTTCAATCTAGTTGTGGATGGCACAGCTCAGTGGCCCATGTGGGGATCGAACTGGCAACCTTGGTGTTATGAGCACTGCGCTCTAACCAACTGAGCTAGCCGGCTGCCGCCCCAAGTCATTTCATTAGAATTTTAAGCAATATGAAAAATGTCTTTTCTGTGATCACTATACTTTGTTCCCTTTTCTCTCTACTTTTTTTACCCCCTCTGTCATCCTTTCTCTAGTCTGTTAGGGTTCACAGGGTTTGACCTCACGTTTTGTTATGGTTTGGTATGGGATAAGCCAGTATAAAGGAAAGTACACTGGTGGGGGGCATAGCGATTGTGCTTCGAGGTGTAAATTACAAATATATTTATGGAAGGTTACTGCTGCTTCCGCTTTTGGGGGAAAACTTGGAGTGTAGCTGAGAGTTCTTACGTCCAGGTATTTTTCCTCAAAACCAAGAAGGCTCCGTCCGGATACAATTGCTCTTTAAAAATGTATGTCTTTTGGAACTGAAGTGATTTACCTTGAACCTAATACAGGGGCAGGTCAAGAGAGAGCAAGCTTTTTGGTGTGTGTAAATAAGCTGTGATAACCAACCCAAATTACCTATGTTGTTGTAACATAGAAACTGTTAATTATTAGCTAGAGATTTTCACATACTCGTTTATTAGGTCTATACTCTGGGCAGAAAGTAAATCAAGCAGTAAACTTAAAATCTCTAACAAACTTTGCATTTGTTAAAGCCTTTTGAGGATGTTCATTAATACCTATTTGTTGCATTACTGTGGTGCTCTACGGGGCTGCTAAGATGATTTCCCCAGGGTTTTTAATGTCATAGAGTAATGCCTTCAAAGACACCAAGACTATGATTTGTCCAGAGTTAACTCTGATCCTTTTAAGGCCTTCCAACTAACTTGTTTCAGGAGCTGTTCAGAGCCTGTGTTCACTTAGGAAAAAATTGAATTATGGTTACAAATAATAAAAGTAGTTTGGGAATGTCTGAACAATCAAATCCCTAGTCCCACCCAATGGGTGGTTGAGGTGTTAAAGCTCCTCAGATAGGGTCTCTGGTGTGCATTGGGGAAGGAACCTGGGGCCTAGGGTTAAAGGACAGATTCTCTGCATCGCTACAATGTAACTGGGCAGGTCACACCACTTAACCTTTTCTTTAAAGGGAGGGAGGGTAATAGCCTAACTTTAGGGCTATAAGGATGATTGAAACGTAGGTGGTACTCAGGGCATTCTTAATACTGATGAATAATTGAACCAACTTAAAACGTTCAGTAAGGGGGTTTAATCGATTTATGGCGCTTTTGTGCCATAGAAGGTTATTTAGCGATTAAAGTATTTGCAAAAAGAATTCTCATAGCATGTCACAGTATTTTTATTATTTTTTTTAAGGTTTTATTGGGGGAATTGGGGGAACAATGTTGGGGAATTGGGGAAGGGACCAGCCAAGTTGTTGTTCTTCAGTCTTCATTGTGGAGGGTGCCAGTCGCCATCTGGCTGCCCGTCGGCAGCTCGTGGTCTCTTAAGCTCAAGGTGCTGTGTTCAATCTTAGTTGTGGGTGGGCGTAGCCACCATCCCATGCGGGAGTCGAACAAGCAGCCTTGTTGTTAAGAGCATGCACTCTATCCACTGAGCCATCCGGGCGGCAGCTCAGCTCAAAGAGCTGAGTTCAGTCTTAGTTCGAACAGGCAATCTTGTTGTTAGCTCGGGCACAGCATCACTGGCCCATATGGGAATTGAACCGGCGTCCCTGTTGCCCAGAGCTTGCGCTCTTAAGCCAACTGTTAACCAACTGAGCCACTCGGCCAGCCCCCATGTCACAGTATTAAATGACCAAATTTTGTAAGGCACAAAACTACCGGTATCACCTTTGAAAAATCACCAGTGAGGAATTCATAAAGATGTGAGTTAGCTGTCTTGTTTGCTGGCATTGTGGATGATTTTCTTTAGGCAGCATGTGTTTTTGTAAAGAAAGAAAGAAAAAAACCAACCCCGGCTGCGGGTTGGGGGTACCCTACGATTGATGCTGGCTCTCTTGGCTCAGTGTGCAGACTGCTTCAAAGAGAACGCGAACCTAAGGGTTTTTCAGTAAGCCAACTTGTTTCTGGGCAGTGACTAAAGGACATGGGTGTGAGCTTTGGGGTGGAGGTCCTTTGAAACCGTTCACTGCTTACATTGCAGTCATGATAGTGTGTGTAACCAGAAGCGTCCTGTGTGATGGGGGAAGAGGGGTGAGTCAGTAACTGAGTGACTCATAGAAAAGAGCCCGGGGAGGGGCTAGCCGCAAAAAAAATAAAAAATAAAAAATAGAGTTGTCATTCTGTCTCCACCAGGGGGCAGCAGTTCGCCATGTCTTTCCTGGGGCAGATCTCCCTCAGGTCCCCCTTGGGACCCACCCTCTCATTGCCAAGCATTCTTGGGGGTGGGGGGAGGAGGGGAGGGAATGCCCTAGGCCCCTGATCATACCCTCCGGCTCCCCTCCCTCATAAGGTTGTACACATCTGCCAGTCCAGGGACTCTCCCTTCAGACCAGTACATTTTCAGAAGCGGTGCAGAGACCGTGTTCACTGGGGGGGATGGAATTATGGTCACGAACAATAAAAATAGTTCAGGAAGGCAGTGAAGAAACAAATCCCCAGCCCCACTTCTCTTAGCCTGGCAACTGTCTGACACTGCAGTAGGGCCTTCTCCACACTGACGACCTTGCCTGTTCTTCCATTCAGTACCTTTGTGTTGGATGAGTTTAAGCGCAAGTACTCCAACGAGGACACACTCTCTGTGGCGCTGCCGTATTTTTGGGAGCACTTTGATAAGGATGGTTGGTCCTTGTGGTACTCTGAGTACCGCTTTCCCGAAGAGCTCACCCAGACCTTCATGAGTTGCAACCTCATCACTGGTGAGAACAGGGTGGGTCTGGGAAGAGGAAGGGAGGGCAAGGTAATGTGACCTCGAAGGCTGAATGTTCTCTCGCCCCTTCAGGAATGTTCCAGCGACTGGACAAACTAAGGAAGAATGCCTTCGCCAGTGTCATCCTCTTTGGAACCAACAATAGCAGCTCCATTTCTGGAGTCTGGGTCTTCCGAGGCCAGGAACTTGCCTTTCCGGTGAGGACGGTGTTGGGAGGGAGTCTGTCCCTTTAGGGTGGGGCAAGGATACAGGAAGCACACCTTGATTCCTGGGCTGAGAGCACTCAGGAGAGTTCAAGGAATGTGTACAGGAAGGCGTTGTCATGTTCCCAGAGTTCTGGGATCTGATGACGTGTCTGAGCTGGAAGTAACAGGTGTGGGACAGTAGCTGATAACCTGACCATGTGCTTCTTACCTGGCTTTTTCTCCACAGCTGAGTCCAGATTGGCAGGTGGACTACGAGTCATATGCATGGCGGAAACTGGATCCTGGCAGCCAGGAGACCCAGACACTGGTTCGAGAGTACTTTTGCTGGGAGGGGGCCTTCCAGCATGTGGGCAAAGCCTTCAATCAGGGCAAGATCTTCAAGTGAACATCTCGCCATCGCCTAGCTGCCTGCACCTGCCCTTCAGGGAGATGGGGATCATTAAAAGAAACTGAACATTGAACCTTTTCTTGTCCTCCCTACTTTGTGAGTGACAGCTTCTTCAGAGGGGTGTAGATGGCCGTGGGTGGAAGCTGGGTGTTTTCCGTGCCTGCAGTACCGCCCTTCGCAGGAGAGACTTTAGAAGAGCAGAGAGAGCCTGGCCTTAGTTTTGATTTGATTGCCCTGCCTCCTCCTGTGCTGCCTGTCTTCTAGCTGGGAAAGATTGGACGCAGTAGGGTGTGGTGACACGGGGCTTTGTGACTACGGAATCCTTAGGGACCAGATTCCAGGCCTTCCCCAGTGTGAGGAGCGAATACCTGATAATGCTGGTAGCTGCACAGTCTGCAGAGGGACTTCATGCCCCACAGCTGCCCTGTGAGGTAGGAGGTGGCTGCATCCAAGGGTCAAAAGGCACAGGCTTCTCTGGATATGACCGTTGGCCCCTACCCGGCTGCAGATCATCTCTGGGGCATCCCTGCTTTCTAACAAAGAAGTGGGGTGCAGAGATGTACGTAACTTGCCTGTGATCACACATCTTAAATGGTGAATGTAGGATGTGAAACTCAGTTTTTCTCCTTTGAGCATAATTTTTATCCCGTTTTCACAGATTCTTGCCCCTACTCTGATTGTCTTTTCTGAACAGCATCGAAGATCTCCCTGTAAATGTAACAGCTCAGGTGAAATTAGAAACCTAGTTCCATTCACATTTTGAGGCATAAGTAGAGTCATGACTGCCTTTGGTGTTCAGATTAGGGATTTATGTGTGTTGTTTTCTCCCATCCCCTTAGTCTAAGCACAGAGTGGGGCTCTTGGGTTGGGAGGGGAAGAAGGTGAATCTTTCAGGGTACAGAAGGGGCTGGTAGCCTGGGAGGGGTAGAGCTGTAATTAGCTGGGTACCTTGACTGCAGTTGGGTTCTGTGAACGAATGAGCACAGTTGTTGGGAATCCAGCTGGGCGAGGATGGGTTGCTTCTTGCTCAGTTTGCTTCCTGGCAGTTCCTCTGGCATTGGATCCAGACTTGCTGCCTGTCTTGCATCTGAGCCTCCTGGGCTCCTGGTGGATAGGATCGAAAGTGCGAGGTGCTGGCTGGGGTGTGTCCTGAGCTGGTGGCTCCGGCCTCACCGAACCTGTCAGACTCCCCTCTGGTTCCTGCCACACCCCCTGCTCCTTTGCTTGTGTAATCTTCACTACCTTCCCGTCCTTAATCCTCCCAGTGGCTGGAGATTTAGGCAGGGGAGACCAAGTTGTGCAAGTAAGTTTGAGGCCTGGGAGGCCCAGGAGTGGGGCCCACTTATGAAAAAGGGTGGTTCTGCTGGTCCAGTGGGAGCTTGGGCAGCAGCTGGCCTGGCAGCCCATGTGGACTGGCCAGCTCTGGCCTTCGGGGCTGGGACCTCCACCTCCTAGCCTCCCTCTGAGACTGCAGGAAGGGTGACTCATCCACACCTGCCTCCTGGGCCTCTAGCTCTAGTGGTTTGGTATAGAGGAGGGCCGGCCGGCCGGGCCAGGTCGTTGGATGAGACCAGGCCCGCATTTGGGGGAGGGCCAGTACCCACAAGCCGGACGTGGGCTGGGAGGCCCGAGGGGAAGGTTGTGGTCTCAGGAAGGCTCACAGTTGGCCTCCAAGGGAGAGTGAAATGGAGGCCCACCTCGCTGTTGGGATGGGCAAGAAAGAAGTTAACGGTGGGGAGTTTCTAGCGGCAGATGTGGCTGAAAAAGAGGGGAAGTACATCTGGAATTGTTTCAGTCTCCGCCCTGCCCCGGGGAAGCCTAAGACCGCACCACACCACCGCTGGCCTGGGACTTGGCCCCACCCAGAGCCCGGTGGGGCCCCGCGGTGAGCCGGCCTTTCCTCGCTCCTCCCAGCGCTGGTTGGGGGGGACGCCCCGGCCCCGCCCGGTTCGCTGCGGGCAGCCCGTGAGAGCCTGCGTGGGGACACGTCTCCAGTTGCTGGGCAGTTTTCCAGACGGGCCAGCGAGGCTCGTGCCACCCGTGCACTACTAAGCTGGCGTTCTCGCCCAGGGCACAGCGCGTGCCACAGGGTCTGGATCGCAGGGCGGAGAGGGGAGGGGGTGTTGTGAAGGGGTTGGGGGCTGAGAAGAGGGCGTGGTCTTGGAGAACTGGGTAGGATGAAGGAAGGAGGAGGCTCTTTTATCCACTTACTGGGCAAAGCCTGGAGAAGGGGAGGCTGAGACACTGGAGAAGGAGCATTTGAGTGCAGATAAAAGCTTTCCAGAGCCTGGAGTGTGAATGGGAAGGGCCGAGATCTGGTTTAGCTTGCAGATAAACCAGCAGATACTGGCTATTAGCTATTTACTTTAGCTTTGTAGGTGCTTCTGCTTAAGTCACCTATTAAAAAGTCAAAAGCCTGTAAAATTCTTCCAAGGAAGACCTAGATTGTTGGTTTTTTTTTTTTTTTCATGGCCTGCTTTGAGCTAGAGCTGGACAGCTGCTGCTCTCACTGGGTCAGACCCATCCCTCCAGCTGCCTACATGCCCCAAATGTGCCACTTCCCCTTTTGAAAGGTGGGGGAAGGGTCTAGAATGTTGAAGGGAGAGGAAAGAAGTGCTTCGGAGGCTCCACCCAGTCATTTCTGAAATTAATACTGTGGTTTTCATGGCAACCAGCACTCTTTGTCCTCAGAACCCAGAACTGTCTGTCCTTCCACACATCAAATGGGTTTCTTTGGGTGGCTGTTGTTCGCTCCACGGGCTGGACCTACAGGGCACTGTAACTTCCCCAACTTGCTTTGGTCCCGAGTGTTTAAATGTAATTCCAGGGTACCCACCCTCTTCTCTATTCTTCTCCTAATGCTGCAGAGCTAAAATATTGGCACTCCTGAAAGGTTAGAGAAACTATGCCACCTGCTCTTGTCTGTTTGCTCTAATTAGGCTGGCATGGCTCCCGGAGGAGGCCGTCGTTTTACTCCAGTGGAATTACTGGGGTGTCCCAGGGCCTCTGCACCCAATGGATGGGTGGCGTGTGGGATAATGGTGGTTGCTGGAGAGGAGCACTATTGACTTGACTCTCAGAAGAGGAAGGATTCCTTGGGCAGGTGTTACTGGTTGGCTGGCCAAGATATCTTTGGTGACTAGACGTTCCTGGGTTCTTTTCATTCTTGTTGCCCCCTCCCCTCACGTAGCCCCGCCCATCTTTGTTTCCTGATTTTTTTTCAGGATTCCCAAGGGAGTCTGCTGACTTTACCTCATTTACACTATGGGCAGGGCGCGCAGAGCAGGGGCAAGCTGGTCAGTCAGGGTTTGGGGCTATTTCTGATCAGATCTCCCAGGAATGTGCCTCCTTCGACTTCCAGCTGCCCCCTCCCCGCTGCAGCAGGAGCAGCTGTCATGTGAGGGCCTCTCCCGCTGGCTCAGCCCTTTTGCAATCATCTGGCTGGCTCTGCCAGGAAGGGGGTGAATAGTGAAAATGGGCAGAGTCAAGGCGTAAACGAGGGGACATGGTAGAGCAGGGAGAGCCAGTGGAGGGTGGGGAGGGCTATGGAGTGGAGGGCTGAGGGCAGAGGGGTTGCCAAGGCCAGGTAGGAGAGGTGAAGGCAGCTGAGCAGACCAGGGAGGCAGTACCGTGAGTTTAGGGCATCCATCAAGGGCAGTTGGGGCTGCACTGGGGTTGGCCGCTTTCTAGGTGTGAGGGAGAGCTGGTTATAGCGGGACCCTGGCCAGTCATTCATTCTTCAGGGAGATCCGCAGCATTTTGCCTGACTCAGGGAGGTCACGGGGTGCTTTCCCGCCAGTCTGCCTCTATGTGGGGCCTGAGTCACCGAGTTGCCTAGGGTGTTGGCTGCCCTGTGGTGGCAGTGCCTGTGCCCTCCTCCACCCACTTCCACTGGTAGGACAGGGGTTAGCAAACACGCCCCTTTTATCCCACTCCCCTCCATAGTAACTCTCCATCTCTTTGACTCAGACTCACAGAATATACCTCATACAGGGATTACAGGGAGACCACACCAAATAGCTTCTTTATTTTACTCACAGGGAAACAGGAGCCCAAAGAGGGGAAGTGACTTATCGAGGGCGCGTGGTACTCTGCACATTTCTTGCAGCCACTCACTGAATCACTTCTGCTCCGAAGAAGAGCAGGAGGGCACTTCTCTCAAAAGCTGAGGATGTGAGCGTGATGGACAAAGCACATAAGGTTTTGGCGGCAGGGAGAGGGCGGTAGTGAAGGCTGCCAGCAGCCCAGTGCGGCAGTCCTGACTGGGGTAAGAAGTGTGGAAGTGGAGCAAGTCTTGGGGCAGGGTCAGCAGGAGCGATCCAAGTCCCGCTGGCGAGCAGAGGGCACAGGGTGTAGCAGAGGCGGGGCTTCGAGTGACAGGAACCTCAACTATGTGGTGACTCAGGCTCTGGGCAGCCTAGGCCCTTCCTTCCCAGCTCAGCCTGATCTCCTTAAACTGGACTTGGGAAGTGTAAGCAGAGAGGATGGAGGGAAACCCGGGCTGGTCTCCCTTTCCCCCCGGGGGTTGGGGGGAAGGCAGAGGAAGTTGGAAAGGATGAGAGAAAGGCGGATTCCAAAAAAGGGGAGAGGAGGCTAGTGTTCCCATCCCTCGGCCCCTCCCTCGCTGCTCCCCACGCCCTGCTGGGGAGGGAGCCGGCCGGGGCGTTGGCTGCTCCGTTCATTCCAGCTCCCTCCCTCGGCTGCTGTTTACAACCCCGTCCCCAACTCAGCTCTGAACCCTTCTTCTGTCTCTCTGTCCCTCCCTCCCTCCTTCACAGCCTTATTCAAACATGTTTTGCCACTTCTTTGCCTTAATCCCGGGTCCACCTTTCTTATTATCTTCTTGCTCCCTCAGCATCCACACATGGCCATCTGTCGCTGCCGCTGGGACTCTAACCGTGCTCGGTGTGGCCACCTGCCCTGCTCTCCCTGCCCACTTTCGCCCCCTTGCTCTAGTCCCAACAGTCTTTCTTCGCCTTCTTTCTACTCAGGGTCTGCCCTCAAAGCCCTGTGTCTTGTCTCTGGTTCTCTAATCAGCCGTCACTTGGGTTCTGCTTGGGCCTGAAGATTTCTATTAGGACTGAGCGTAATGGGGGGTTGCCAGTCTCCCAGCTGTCTGGTCTGAGTAATTCAGGAACTCCTTATTTGAAGCCTGAGACTTAAATACAGGCAGGCTGGGATTTGAATTGAGCTAGAGGAGGAAGATATTCCTCAACTTCGTATTTTGAGTTTGGGTTAGGAGTTTGGGGGTTTCAGAATTGCTTAGGAAATGATGTTTTGATCCCAGCATCACCCAGGTGGTTTGCTGCTCAGCTGGGAAAGATGACCGGGTAGGAAGCAATGGAAGCGAATGGAGAGGGGCCGGAGGTTTGCCAGGGAGCTAATCTCTTGGGCTCCTTTGTGAATGGGGTGGAGGTGGGGTCTGGGTGATCCCAGATCACAGATGGCTCAGAGAAGGGCTGACAGTCATTTCTCCACTTCTAAGGCTGACATGCCAAACGGCCCTCGTGGAGGGGAAGTCTGCTTTCAAGGAGACTGCAGACAGCACCCTTCACTTCCTTTCTGGGATCGAAGTTTAAAAGCCATGATTACTTTCTGAGCTGTCGGCGGCTTTCTTTCCCTGTAATACGCAGATTTCAGAGAAGGGGACTGTGGTGAGAAGGGAGGGGACCGGGGAATCCCCCTGGCAAGGGGCCTACCCACAGAGCGCCCCTTTGTGGTTGTTATGGAAACAGGCATAATAGGAACAAAACAGAGGCAGTCGCCTGGCAACAGAAGTCTAAGGTTGATCGCAAGCACTACACACACTATCAGGGAACCCCCGAGGGAACATCCCTTCTGAGGAAGCTGGGGTATCCCAGTGATGACGAGTCCTAGAACTCACCTGGCTTTGCCAGGGACTCTGGAGGACTGTGGTGTGGGACTTTGCCTCTCAAGTGGGAGGGAGTGCCAACTGGAGGGCTGAAGTCCTCCCTGGTCCCTGGGTAGACTTTATTTTGACTGAAGAGTCTGAAACCTGACAAAGGTTTTCTTTGCAATGTTGGGACCAAGGGGACTCCTTATAACTTAAAATTAGTGTGTGTGTGTGTGTGTGTGTGTGTGTCTCGGGGCAGGGGAGGTAGCCATGGAAATGACCTGATAGAAAATATAACGTCCAGTTTCTCCAAAGCATAGGACCTGCAAGGAACTCAGAGCACAAGGTAAGAGGGCATCAGAGTACACATTTCCTTCTAAACCGAGTGCCTCGAGGGCAGGGCTTCCATCTTGTAAGTTTTCTATTGTCTGCATCACCAGTAGTACCACCAGCACCATAGGCGCCCCGGCCCAGTGTTGGACACAGTAAATGTTTGTGCAGCTGCATGAGAGCCCACAAGTGGGGTAATTGCTCCCTGGGGGTTGAGAGTGAGGGGTGCAGGATGATGTTGTGAAGAGAATGACAGTTTGGGGCCAGTTACACCTGTAGTTCATTCCTTCCTTCCTTCCTTCATTCATTCAACAAAGTCTTCTCGGCCGAGTGGCGAGTTGGTTAAGAGTTGGCTTGAGATGCCAGCTCTGAGCAGCAGGGCCCTGGTTTGGATCCCACATGAGGGCCAGTGACGCTGCACCCTCTACAACTAAGATGGTGAACAACAGCTTAGCCTGGAGCTGGGCTGCCATGAGTTGCCGGCAACAGCATAGGCTGCAGCCCCTGCTGCAGTGGGCTGCCGTGAGCTACCGTGAGTGGCTGGCAGCCAGTGTGAGTGGCTGGCAGCTGGCATGAGCTGCCTGTGAACCGCCATGAGCTGCCGTCCAATGGCCAGCGAGCGACTGCCTCACCCGGGAAGAGTGCAATGATAATACAAACATGGACCAGTGAAGCGACGTCCTCCACAACTAGACAGAAGAACAAAAGGACAGCAACTTGTCTGTTCCCCTCCCCAAATTCCCCAATTAAAATCTTAAAAAAAATAAACACAAACAACAACAAAGTCTTCTTGATTGCTATGTGCCAGCCACTGTTCTAGGCATGAGGCATACAGCAGCAAACAAGATATCCCTGCCCTGGTGCTTAGATGCTAGTGGGAGCTGTGACTCTTGCTTCTGAGGACTTGAGACCATTTCCTCCCAGAGTGTGTGAGGATTAAATGAGGTAACACATGAAAGTGTCTGCTACAGTTTCAAACACAATCACCATTCATGTAGCATTGTGGGGTGAGGGGTGGGGGGCTGTAGCAGTGGGCAGAAATTTCTAAGTGTGTGTCTTCAATTACACCATTGAAAACTGTTGAGTTAAAAAAAAATGTTGAAAATATTCCCTTCACCTGGGCTGAGGAGGCTGACCTAGGAAACCCCAGCTCTGGTTCTAGCAGGCACGATCATAGTTTTTTAGGGGGCAAGGTCTTGGTTATGCCTTCTCTATCTCCTATCCTGGAATGGGGCGGTGGGAGCCAGTCCCCAGGACCATTCCCCTACCAATACCCCTGAATGAAGTACCTGGACAGTAATCACTGCTCAGGGCTGCTCCAGAAAACCTCCTCTTCTGCCTTCTTCCCTGTTGACCAAGAGGGTGGCCAGAACAAACAATGGAGAAGGTAAGTTGGCTCTGAGCCTGGACACCAGCCTTTGCATTTCACTCCTGGGGGGCCAATGGAGCCCAAGCTGAGGTGAGGGCACAGCATCCACACCCTCCCCACTCTTCCTTTCTTGCTGCAGCCCCTCCCTCCAAACTCCCACAGCCCTTATTTTTTGCAGCTACCCCATGTCTTTGTGGCAAATGTTACATCATAACTATCTTTCTGAAAACCTAGGTGTAAAGCAGCTCCCATTTTAATATGCACTGGGAAAACTTGCACTTTCAGGGAACCAAATGATTCAAAAGGGGAGGAAGGAGATGGTTACTCTGTATCGTTCCACCTTTCTGCATTATTTACATTGTTCCTCATATGGAGGTACTGGCTTTATTTAAAACAGGTCAACAAGGATTATCTGATTTGCAGCATTACAGGCCACTTTAGTTTGTCTGTATGCTTGGTTTTGCTCCATATTTAAAATGCTGAATAAATGTGATTTAAAAGGAAATAAAAATTTAAAAGCCATTGGTAAAGGAAATAATTAGCTCTTGGTTTTTATTTTTTAAAAGCATCCCAAAGTTGAAAAGTTTAGATTTTCTTCTTTAAGTACGGTAGGTGCTAGGAAAGGGGTACAGAACAAAATGGAGGTGATTCTTCAGAAAGTCTGGTCTATGACTATGCTTGTGATGTGTGTGGGGGACTGCCTCTGCTGTGGGTTTGAGCCACTACCTGGGTACTTGTGTGTGTGTGTGTGTGTGTGTGTGTGAGAGAGAGAGAGAGAGAGAGAGAGAGAGAGAGGGAGAGGGAGAGAGGAAAATGCTGGTGCACAGCTCTGTTTTCTCTGTGTCTTTGCATGTCCATACCTGTCTGAATGTCTACACATGTGTCTCCTCCACCTTTCTGTGCCCATTATATGAGTGTCTGCATGTCTCTGGCTCCTTTTGCTGTGTCTTCCCTCCCCCACGGCCTGTACCCTGTGCCGGTAACTGGACCTGGGACACAGCCCCCAGGGCTGGCATTAGAGTTGGCTGCTGGGTATTTTTAGCCTGTAAACATGTTTGCCATTTCAGAGGACAGGGCCTCTGGTCTCAGCCCCAGCCCACTCATGATCCTGAAGCAAGGGGGGTGCTCCTGTCTAGGCGGGTTTTCTTAGGTCACCAGCCTGGGGTCCCCCTTCCCAAGCATTTGGGAAGGAAAGAAAACTGGCTTGATGTGGGCAGTGGGTGGCCACCTAGGAGGGAGGACAGAGGATTCATGGGGGAGAAGGGAATGGGGGTGTGGAAGGGGGATGTGTAGCCAGAAGGACCCCACACCCCATCATTAAAGCATTTAATAAAATCTCCACGCAGTTGGAAGTGGCTGTGGGAAATGGCTGTAAATTTAGAAACAAAGCGTCCTGCGAGTGGGGAGGTGGGGGAGGGGCTCAGGGAGAGGATCTGAGGAGGAACGGGCAGGTAGAGGACAGGCCAGAGCTCTGGCCTCCCTCAGGGACTCTGGAGAGGGAGCTGGCGGCAGGGGCTGCGCCTCCAAAGGGTTGCAGGCCTGACTCCTGTGTCACTGCAGCAGCCCAAGCAGCATGATGGTGATGGGGCGCTAGTGACCCTGGCTCCAGGAGGTGAGGCCAGCGCCTCTAGGTTGATTGTGTGGGGGCAGGGGCTGAGTGGCACCTAGAAAGAGGGAAGGCGAGAAATGGGCACGCCTGCTTGGAGCTTGGGAACCAAGTGAAGAGACTGGGGCCTAGGATTTGAAGTATAGTGGCTTGCGTTGAGAGAAAACTCAAAAGGCCCCTGTCAAGCTGGAGGTCGCGGCTGAATCACCCCAGCCCCCCAGCCGCTTTCTGAATCCCTTGGTCCTTCCTGCAAAATGTTCTGATTCGCACTTCCAGCTGCGAGGATGAGCCTCAGGGAGCTCTGGCGAGTTTCTTGCGGGTGAAGCCACACACTGCATACGTTGGAAGTAGATCCAGGGCCGAGCCAGGACAAGGGGAAGGGATGGGGAGCGGGGGTAGGTAGTACCTCGCTCGTTCCAGTCCCACTCCGGCCCCGCCCGGCCCCGCCCTCTCCCCACATCTCGGGGCAGACCCGCCCGCCCCAGCCGGAGTTACAAGAGCCGCCTCCGCGCAAGGGGGCCCGGCCACTCGGAGCAGCTCCGCCGCGGGGACTGCACCGCCCGCCCTGCCGGACCCGCCCCGACCGGGGCTCGCCGCCTGCAGCAGCCACAGAACCGCGACCTCGGGCCCTGCGCGGGCCATGGCTGTGCCCTGGGGCTGAGCGCGCAGGTAGGGGCGTCCCGCGCACCGCGGCGCGGTCTGGGCACAGGACACCGGGAACAGGCGAGGGAAGGTGGGCAGCAGGGCTTGGGCGAGGCGCTTTGGTGGGTGTCACTGTGAGGATTCAAAGTTTGGAACAAGCTGGGCACCCCGGGGCGGCGCGGGGAGGCGACGCGTCGCTCACTGGGAGCCTAGCTCTGGCTCCGGAGTTGGGGCACAAGTTGGGCAAAGTTGGAAAATCGCTCCGAAACGTGCTTTGCTCCAGTCTGTATTTCTCTTGAGGGTTGATTTCGGCCCAACTGCAAGGCAGGGCGTCGCTTTCCTGGCCTGACGGCTTCTGATGGCCCCGTCCCACCCCCTCCCTCTCCTTGGGGCGGTGGCTCAGCGCTATGCTCCGTTCCTATTCCATGTTTACTGGAGAAGTTTCCGAGATCGCCGCCGCGCTTTGCGCCCCTCCGGGCGCCCCTGCGCCCCCGCGCTTTGCGCCGCTCCACTGTTCCTCCCAGCTCCCCACACCTCCGCCCCGAACTCGTCCCGAGTACTCCCCGCCCCACCCAGTTCTGTACCACAGGCCTTTCCCTCTTGCTGGTGGCGGTCCCCCCCAGCCCCCTTCCAGCTGCCCCACCCTAGTCTTGCCCCTCTGTGTCCCCGCTCCCGAAAACTCCCTTCTCCCTCTAGGGCCGCGGAGCCTGGAACTTTGCAGCGCGCCTCCCTGCGGGACGGGTGGGAGTGGGGGTGGGGGACTTAATTAGGGAGATTCCTGCACTGGGGTGGGCGGGGAGGGGGGGGCTGCGCAGAGGCACAGCCCTCGGGACCGCCCCTTCCCTTCGGAGGCGGTGCTCTCTCCCCCACCCCACTCCCAAACCCGTCCGGGCGGGATGGCCCCCGCCCCAGCGCCTGGATTGGCGCCAGCAGCCTGAGGAATGTGGTGGTTGGAGCCGGTGACTAATTCAAACCAGAACTCGGGGAGGAGTGGTAAGGGGCAAAGAGGAGGGGGAAGGGGCTGTGTGTGTGGAAGGCGGGGGCAGGAGTCGGGCTCCGCGTAGGAGGAGGGCTGAGATGCGCTCTCTGCAGCCCTCCACTTGAGCAGTGCGCTCCAGGAGAGGGCCCGGGGGCCGGGTCCTGCCGTGGAGTTTCAAAGGCAGTGTGCCTAGGGTGTGTTCGAACTATGTTATGTAAGGCTTTCGCATGCAGGGAGAGGGTGTGCAATATGCGAGGGCTTGGCCCTTCCTTGGCAGGACTGGGCACCCCCTGTAGGGCCAGGGTCCGGGATGTGGGGGCGCAGCCCCTTGGCCCCGCTTGTCGAGTGGGACACGTGGGGTTTGAGCAGGTCTGACTGTGCCCCTTGCGTGGGAGGGGAGCGGAATGGCAAACAGGGAATCTCACAGCTCTAGCTGGGCCCGAGCAGCAAGTAGGCGACGGATCTGGCGCCTCTGCATGATGTGGCTACAGAGAATTGTCTGCGTTGTGTGTGGTCGCACCTTTCACAGGGTGGGGCCACGGAGAGGTAGTGGTGAGGTGCGTCCCCAGGGAGCCTGCAGTCGCTGCTGAGTGCCTTGATCTGTGGAGTGGATTTGTGGAAAGGCAGGGCTGGATCTTCCCATGGCAGTGGGGTCCTTAGAAAATGACCTGGAGTTTATGGGGGAGAAGGGACCCAGATATTTACTTCTGCCCCCAGCACAGGGCTGAGCTCCCAATAATTGGTTTCGAAAGTTTCCTCTATTAGAATCCAGACTCTGATTGCAGGCATCACATGCCCCCTCCCCACAGCCTAGCACATGAGAGGGATTGGGTTGATTTTGTGGGATGCAGTGATGCCTTGGGGGGCTGTGGTGACAGGTGAAGGCAAGGGAGTGGGGAGGGAAGGAGGGAGAGATTGAAAAGGCCTTGGAAAGGATTTTTAAGGCCTTCACACCTATGCTAGGTCTAAATTAGGGGAGTAGATTCTGCTTTCAGGCCCCTCGTCCCCTGCCTGCCATGAGGGAAACCCCTGGGGCAGGGTGTGGCACTCACGTCCTTTCTGAAGCTGAATGGGGAAGCTTCCTTCTCTGCCCACAGGGATGATGGGCTGGGCTAGGCCAGCACGTGGGCGTGGGCGGTGAGTTGCAGAGTAGGGAGTAGAGGGAACCCCAGGCTTAGGGGGCACTGCCCTCCTTGCTGTGAGCTGTGAGCTGTGGGATGAGGGATGAGGGATGAGGAAGGGTGGGAGAGGACCTGGGACCCTGAGAGCTGAGCTGGCAGAGAACACAGGGTTTTTGGGGGCTTGGAGATGGAGACTGGAGGGTGTCTCTAAAGCTCTGACCTTAAGATGTTATGTGCAGGGAATACTGGTCAGAGAACAGGACACACAGGGAGCCACATAAATCACGTGGGGCTTGGTGCTGCCAGTGTGGAGCCCACAGCAGTGAATCAGGGGCCCCGGTCTGGGCAGCTCCTTGAAGAGCTAACCTCACAGAGCTAAGGATTTGCACCAGTCAGACTTGGTTCAGGGAGTGGGGCTATAGGTCCAGGGCCCAGGATGGGAAAGAGAGAGTGAACCATGGGAGACTTGTAAGGGAGGAGGCCAGCATTGGTCAAGGGCAGGGAATGGGCTGGGGGTCCCCGGGGTCACCTCGGTCCCAGGGAGGCCCTGGGTGGAGGTGCCTGGGCACTGCCAGGCTGGATTTTTTGGCTCAACTTGGAATTGGCTGGCTCGTCCTGGCAGAGCACACCACCCAGAGCCTGAGGAGCTGGTTTGAGGGGTTGGGGCAAAGCTGTGGGGGCGGAGGGCTGTGTGGGGCTCTGGGGTGTGGTCACCACCTTCCTCAGAACTTGGGAACCGCCTGGGGACAGAAAGAAGGGCAGACTGGGAGAGCTAGTCTGACTCCTGACAGGAACTCTCCCCCTGCTGGCTCTCTCCCTGCACCACTCCCAGCTGCCCCCCAAGTTTCTCTCCCTGGAGCTGGGCTGACCACGTGGAAGGGAGGTGGCCACTGGAGAGGGCTTAGAATGTTCTGTTTTGTTGGTGGTGAGTGTCTAGAGCTCTCCCTTTGTCCCCCATGGCTTCACCCAGGCTTCCAGGGAGCTGCCATTGCCTCAGGCTCACAGCCATGTGGGTGGGCTACAGCAGGGTTCTGCAGGAATGCATGTTTTGGTGAGGCCCCTTTTCCTTTCTGCTGGCCTTAGTTCCCATCAGCAGGGGCTGGGCTGTTGTAGCTGGAGGTCCTGGGTCCAGGGGTTGATGTTTCACTGTGGTCTTGGGTCACTGTGTCTTGTCACAGCAGTGAGATGTGTGTTACTACCTGTGAGAGGGTGTCCCTGTCTATGCATGGTGGTCGTTGCATTGCAGTGGGCCTGGATATGTCCTCTGCTGGCGTCAGGGGGTTACAGGGCAGGGGACAGCGATGGGACTCTACCCTGGTGGTGGAGGTTTCATGGGGGCTGCCAGTAAGGATTGAAGTACGTTTCTCCCTCCGGACAGGTTCCGGGTCCTGGAGTTTGTGTCCAGAGGCCCGAAGGAGGGCAAGGACAGCTCTGGGATTGAGGCCCCAGCTGAGCTGCACATGGTGGTCAGGGAGGGGCATCCTGCCCTGTCCCCTGGGGCCATGAGCGGAGGTTCTAGGGGAAGGGGAAGTGCCTGGAGCTGATCCGGGCTTGGCCTCGTGTCCTGGCTGGGCTGGGGGCCGCTCTTTGGTAGCTGAGTGCCCTGCACTGGCATGGCCTGACCGCTGGGTGGCGAGCTGGGCTGCGGTGGGGGCCACGGCTGGGGCGCCCAGTTGGGCCAGTGGGCAGCTCTCAAGCTGTAATCTGCCCCTAGGGAGAGCCAGTGCATTCTTGACCCTGTTCCCCTGCTCCCCGTGGAGGGGGCCACCTGCAGAGTTGGTGTCTTAATCCCAGCGGTCCTGGGTTAAGACGCACTGTTCCCTGGCTCTGTGGCCAGGTGTGGGGACTTCCTGCTGGAGGCTGTAGTGCTGCCCCCAGCCCCCTGTCACAAGGAGCGGGGGAGTCCCTCTTGGTCAGGGGAGGAAGAGGGAAGCTCCCTCCGCACTGAAAGTGAGAAACTGGGAACTCCTGGGTTTCGGAGCGGATCGTTGAGGGAATGGGAGGAAGCTAGCATGGCCGGGGGAGAGGTAGGAAAGGCAGCTGGGCGGAGCCCAGAAAGCAGCTGGCTGGCTGGGGTATGGGTGGGGCTGGGGCTGGGGCTGGGGCTGGAGGTGCAGAAAACTGCAGCCTGATGGTGAGGGCTGGAGAGGGCTGGTGTGAAGAGTATGGAAAAAACTTCCTCCTGGTGGGTTGTGGGCTGGGCAAGGGAGCCAGATAGGCAGAGACCCTGGGCACCAGGTTAACAGGTATAGGTGCTCTCCATGATAGGTAGGGCCTGCGGCTGCCCTGACAGGTGTCTGTTGTGAGCAGGTGAAGGCAGTAGCTGTGGGCCCGCTCTGGGCTGTGAAGAATGGGGAATGGGCAGATGAACATCTCTGTGTGCACACACCCTTGTTTGTCTTTCTCTGAATGTCCTCCATTGCCCATGTTGCCTGTGTCTTGCAAGGTGTTCTAATTCCCCCTGATAATTCCACCTCCCCCAACACACACACATCCCATTCAAGTTGAAGTTGCTCCCTACCCCACCCCTGTGTACCACCCAGAATCAGCTGAGTGTAAAAGTTCTTGCTTCCAGCTTAGATTTTGGAGATGACTGTGCAGTTCTACTCCAGTTAAAATAAGACCTGCTTTTTTTTTTTGGTTCCGGGACAGGGGTCTGGCAGCTGCAAACGTAGAGGTCTCTTTGGAGGCTTAGGCCCCAGAAGAGATCTGCTTCTGGGTTTCTTCTTGTTTCTCTGGGATGAGGGTCTGCCTGTTGCGGCTGTTCCCATTTCCCAGAAGTAGAAATGGTTGCCTTGCCCTGTCAGTGCCTGGCTCTAGAGAGGGGTTGCTTCTCAGGGCCGTCACCTGCTGGGGTCCAAGAGAGTCTACAGGTGAGCTGGGTTCTGGGCAGCTCAGGATTTCTGAGCCCTGGGGACATAGCCTCCATGAGCCTCAGAACCCAAAGTTCCCTCAAATCCTGGGCTCCGGGATGCCTGGGACACTGCGCATTCTGGGTTTGATGTCCCCAGGCTGCACCTGGATGAGGCCCACCTTCGTGTGGGTGTGTTTCTCTGGTTCTCACTGCCCCTCCTCCAGCACAGGTTTCTCTCTTCTGTTTGTCTCCCTTGGGCATCTTGCTCTGTGGTTTCTCATCCTGTGTGTGTATTTATTTGTGCCTTCGTCCCCCACCTCGGTAAAGACCGTGGGCCTTGGCATCAGAGGAACTCAGGCTTGCATTTCAACCCTGTCTTGTACTTGGGCAAATCATCCAACCTCTGGGGCCCGTTCGTTTTTTGCATCTCTAAATTAAGGATATTAATTTTTAATCACATAGGGTTGTTTGGAGATTGAATGAGACCCCAGGCATGGAACTAGAGCACAGTGCCTGGTACAGCATAGGCGTGCCACAAAATTCTCTTCTAACTTGTCGGAGATTTTCTTTCAATGTGGAGCTTTCTCTTTCTCTTTGATGTCTGGTGAGTGGTTATGAGAGTAGATGGCCTCTCTGGGTGTGTCTCTCTTTTCTTTGACTATCCCAACCCCTCCTTCTGGTGTTTGGGCTTTCCCTCTGGTGGCGGTTTCTAGCTCTGACAGTGCGTCATTGCATTCTCCTCGCTTCTCCCTGGCCTGTTTATATGGTGGGGTCGGCTCACTCGTGTGCAGGACGCTGTGCAGGGTGGACGTTTCATTGCTGTTCGTGTCCTCACCGTGGGTGGGAGTGCTTGTCTCTGCCTTAGAGTGGCACTTTTTGGGTCCAGCTGGAGCTGGATGGATGGATGTGCAAACTTGTACTTCTCTGGTGTCTATCTTGTCTTCAGGTTTGGGGCAGAGAGACATTAAGGCCCATGGCCTGTCTCTTTGGAAGCATGTGTCTATCAGGTCTTGTCATTTCATCACTGATGTCTTTGACTGCTGCAGCCATTAGTCCGGGCCCCTCCCCCCCTGTCTTCCTATTCCTACTGGCTTTTGCGAAGAAGGGCCTCTGTTCCCGTGGGACAGTGGCGGAGGATGCTCCTCTGGAGGTCACACCTGGTGGAGACCCTCTGCCCAGGGCAAGTTGCCTGCTTCCTGGATCTGTCCGCGTGTTAATCCCAGTCTCTGTCTGAGTGTTGACCGCCCCCAATCTCCAGAGGTGGTACGGGCAGAAGCCTTGCTGCTCTCTCTGCGCATCCTGTTTGCGGTTTTGAATTGACAGTCTTTTTCTTCTCGCTGCTTCTGGCTTGAATTACACTCTGTCCCCGCAGTCGCAGACGTGTGTCCTTTCAGCCTTGCAGCCGGCGTGGCCACACAATCTCACTCCTTTTCTGCCCTCCAAGCAGCCCTGTGCCTTAGAGGGTCTCCGCTGCAGTCCTGCTCACCCCTTCACCAAGGATACTGTGAGCCAGTGTCAGGTGGAGCACGGGTGGGCAGCCAACAGGCCTGGGTTCTAGGGCCTCAACACTCCTCTGTTCTCACCTCTGGACCTCACTTTCTCCATGTGTAAATAACCGGCAGTGCTGTCCCATAGACCTTTCTGAAGTGGCGGAAATGTGTCTACGCTGTTTAATATGGTAGCCGTGTGTGACTGTTGAGGTCTTGAAATATGACGACTGCAACCAATAAACTAAAATTTTAATTTAATTTCAGTGAATTTAAATAGCTACATGAGGCTACCATGTTGGATGGCACAGCTCTAAGCTTTCTTCTAGCTCCAAAGGCGTAGGACACTTGGCTGAACAGGCAGAATTCCCTAGCGCTCCAAAGACCCTGTTTTGGGTAACAGCAGGGTAGAGCCTCCCCAGCCCCTGGGGAGCCTGGCTTTCCCTGACTTGTGTGGGAGAAGGAAGGACCAGCTAGGCTCCAGGGGTGGGAGAGACTGAGTGCTGGGACCCAAATGCAGAGAACAGGCTCTTAAGACCATGACCTTGAATCCCCTATCAGCACCCCTATGTCTGGCCACCTGAGTGGCTCAGATCAGAAGAGAGGGGAGGGGAGTCCTTTGTGGCTGTGCCAGGAGGCCACTAAAACAGAGCAGACTGTGGGTGGGGTGTTTGGCACCCTGCTAGGGCCGACCTGTGGCCTCAGGTTCAATGCCTCCTACTTTCTGGGGCTGCGGACCCTTCTCTACTCAGGGCTGCCTTTTCCCCTCCTCATGAGCAGCATGGGCCCAGGCATGCAGCAAGCCCTGCTGAGCCTCCCAGCTGTGCTTCCAGGAACTCCTGGTCTGGGGCTCCCTCCCAGGGAGCTGGCAGCGAAGCTGACTGCCTGTGTCCACTAGAGCCCCACCCCACTGGCACTGGGGGTCTGGCCCGGGAAGTATTTTGTCGATGGGTTTTAGGTGTGACCCTTAGCATGTTTGGAGCTGTTGTGGCTTCAGTGACTCATTGGTGAAGGGGGGAGGGTGGGGCCTCGATGTGGGCGAGAGTAAGTTCACTCTCTTCCTTCGCAGGCTGCTGGCTCAGCACCAGGCTGCTGGGCCGAGAGATGGAGCCCCCACTCAGGGAGGAAGAGAAGGATGCCAGGGTGATCGGTGGCTTCAGAGATCTGAGAAGCCCTCAGGCTGGAAGGCTTTTTTCCTTCCCTGCCCTGGCTGGCTCTTATCTGCAGGGCTGGCTTCTCAGTGCCAAGGAGGCACCATTTAAGTTCCAGCTCTGCTG
This sequence comes from Hipposideros armiger, assembly GCF_001890085.2. Lineage (NCBI taxonomy): Eukaryota > Metazoa > Chordata > Mammalia > Chiroptera > Hipposideridae > Hipposideros > Hipposideros armiger. The sequence goes on from NW_017731443.1 coordinate 4,077,514, forward strand.
TTTCACATTGGGAAGGGTCAGGGTGACTTCCTGCAGCGACTCCTCTGCCTGTTGAGAAGGGAGGAGGTGTTGCCCCAGCTCACACCTGCGCCGTTCACCTGGCACAGTGCTGCTCAGCAGCACCTGTGCTGATGAGGAGACGCATCATTAATACCGCAGGTGTGAGTTCAGGCAGTGGGGGAACCG
>NW_017731443.1:4077829-4084667 GCF_001890085.2 Hipposideros armiger
GGGGGGGCGGTGTCCATGTGGCTGTCTTCACTGGTGTGTTCTGCTCCACATTGGAACTGCTAAGTGTCCATAAGTTTCCAAGCGACACAATCCGGTCCTTAGAGGCAAACTAGCACCTTCAAGACACCATTTATATTTAATTCCCTCCAAAGGTCTCCCAAACGTTCTGGAACATTCTGAGGCTAAATTGGCCACACCCAGAGCACCTTGCTCATAATTTATATCTGGGACAGGAACTGAGTCCTTTAAATCTCCATATCTGGCACATGGAGTGCATTCAATAAATGTTTGGAGGATGCATGAGTCAAGTTAGGCAACAATCTCAGGCGGTGTATAATTCGGCACTGGGCTGAACTGTGTCTGTCCCTCACTAGTTTGCTCTGCAGGGTCCAGTACAATGTGGGACACGCAGGAGGTGATCATATGCATGTGTTTGACTGGTTGACTAATTTCTGGATGTAAACTGCTTTAGGGTGGGGCCCTGGGCGAGGTGCTCCATGATTTATAGCGTCCCCCACCAGATCCACAGACATGCTTTTGGATGACTCTGTGGCCGCCATTTTGTGTGGGTGGCTGTAGGCCGTGGCTGTATCTATCCTGAGTTCTGCCCGCTGTCTTCCTGGGGCTGCTCTCTTGCTTACAGCCCCTCCTGTGGCCAGAGGGGTGTCTTTGCTCCTAAGTGCCCGCACCTATGGGGGCCTGGCTCAGGGCCCAGCAAGGGCAGCCAGATGGGCCCTGACTCACCACGTCCCTGAGGCAGCTCAGCTGGACTCCAGCCTCTTGGGCTGGGGCCAGTGCCTTGGGGGGGTTGGGGAGGGTGGGGCTTGGGCTCCCTTTGTTCAGCTGCTGCCTGTGGCAGGGCTGGTGGAGCTCCCAACTGGCCAGGGTCTCCCTGGTCCTGAGGACTGGGTGACCCACAGTCACTATTTATCACCATTCCTGCTTTCAGGCCTCCCAGTTGCCCCCAGTGCTGGCGGCACTGAGGAGCTTGTCCTCTGAGGAGTCTCACATGGTTAAAGCTGCAGACCTGACAGATCATAGGGGAAAGAGGTACAGACACGGGTCTGAGCCCAGGCATTGCTCTCTTATTATGGACCCAGGGCAAATTGGCCTCTGAATCTCCATCTCTCCATCCGTAAAATGGGAACAGTAACATCTCCCTCCTGAAGCTGGTATAAGGATCCTAATGAAAATGTATGTTGAGAGGCTCCTGTGCACCAGAGGTTTTCACATGTGCTCTCTCTCTTCTTCAGTCCTCGTGGAATTCCTTTATCATCTCCGTTTTCACAGATGAGAAGTTAAATGACTTATCCAGGGTCACACAACTGGAAGGGTGCAGAGCCAGGATTTGACTCCGAGTCTGGCCTCTAAACTCCCTTTGCAATGCTCCCAGGCTGGAGAGTCGTGTATGAATGGAATTGAGGACAGTAGTGGGGGGTCAGGCCTGGAGAACAGACCATCCAGCCATCCTTTGCGTGGCTGCTGGTTGGGGTTCGAGCAAGCAGTTGTGGAGTGTGGACATCATTGTGAACTTCTCCCTAGGCTGTGTGACCGAGATTCCCTGCGAGAGAGACTGAGAAGAAGACAGGAACGAGGGGCGGGCTCCTGGCAAGGCATTCGCTCCTGAACAGAGTCCTGCTGAAGGTCAGTAGGAGGGGAGGGTGATGAGAGAGGTGGAGGTGCTGGGATGGCGAGGGTGGAGAACCCCAGGTGGCATCTGGAGGCAGGGCTTGGGTAGAAGGGATGTGCGGGGCTGGTGGCCTCAGAAGCCGCTTGTATCCACTGTCCGCTTCCTGTCTCCTCTCCTGCCCCTTGAAGCACCGCAGGCACGTTGGGGACAGTGTTCCACGCCCCCGGAGTTCACGGCACCTGAGGTCCCTGGCTTTCTCACACTCTCATCGCTGTGCCTTGTGCCCCACTGTCCTGAGCTCATTCTCTTCCCTCATCCCAGATGGAGAAGGAGGAGGAGACGACCCGGGAGCTGCTGCTGCCCAACTGGCAGGGCAGTGGCTCCCACGGGCTGACCATTGCCCAGAGGGACGACGGCGTCTTTGTGCAGGAGGTGGTGCAGAATTCCCCTGCGGCCCGCACTGGGGTGGTCAAGGAGGGTGAGTCACCTCGCTATAGGTTGGGGTGGGTGAGGGTGGAAGGATGGGCAGGGGGCAGACAGAAGTGGGCACGTGGCTGTGGAGGGCCTGGTTCCAGTGCCATCAGGATGGTCAGTACCGAGGCCCTGCCTTCCCTTTTCTGTCACTTGCTCACGGTCCTCAGGGTAGACGGCCCCATGGGATGGTGAAGACATAATCCTCAGTTCTGACTCCCACTCACAAGCTCTTGCCAATTTGGGTAAATCAGTTTTTTTCATCTGTACAAGGCGTTGCAGGGTGGTCACGTCATGCATGCAGTGCAAGCCAGGTCGTGTGCCGAGCACACGGTGGTTGGTTGTTTTTCCCTGAGACCCGCTTCTTGCTCCTCCCTGCTCAGGGGACCAGATTGTGGGTGCCACCATCTACTTTGACAACCTGCAGTCGGGCGAGGTGACCCAGCTGCTGAGCACCATGGGGCACCACACCGTGGGTCTGAAGCTGCACCGCAAGGGGGACCGCTCCCCTGAGCCTGGCCAGACCTGGACCCACGAAGTCTTTAGCTCCCACAGCTCCGAAGTGGTTCTGGTGAGTGCCTTGCTGGCCTGTCTGCGCCCAGAGCTCCCCCTGGTCACGTCGCCCTGCTGGCCCCACTTCCTGAGCATTCTGTCTGTCTACTGGACCTCTCTTGTCATTCTTTCTCCTAATTTCACCCCCTCTGTCTCTCTGTTGAGCCAGCCTGTTGGTTCTTAGCCACGTGTGGCACGTGGCTGACGCAGCCCCGGAAACTCCTCTGTCAGTCCCTTCTGAGTACCACCGCGTGGGAACCGACTCCTGCTGTCGGGTCCTAGACGCCAGGAGGAAGGTCGGCTGCTTTGTCAGAATCTTTGAAATGATTTCACAGGTGCCCAGCTCTGCCTCACAGCCCATGTTTCTACTCCCAGAGGCCTGGACTCATCTGTGAGTCACAGGCTGGGCAGCAAAGTGCCTGAGGGACGTTCCCCTCCTCCTTCTGATGGCTTGTTTATGTAACAATTAATGGGTCCTCCAAGTGGAAGTGTTCACCCAAGCACAACCAGTCTCAACAAATACTTTCCAGGGGTCCTTGGGAGGATTCCCCTCCCCATTAAACAAACACACCAGGGAGTTGAGAGCCAAGAGCCTTCGGGTCAAGTCAGCACAAAGCTGGTTGCCCAGAGGTGTCCCGGTACTTGACAGGCAGATTTGAGTCTAGACTTGATTGTAAATCTTTCTCCTAGACCACGTAGCCCAGGAGTCTACACCTCTCCCTCCCCATGATTTTGCTTACCAGAGTTTCCCCAGATGATTTCTGTTTTCCTCCTGTGATATGACTTGTCAGCCCCCTTTTTGTCAGCCCCCCTGTGCTCTGCCCCAGGAGGCTCTGTGGACCTCTGTGATGGTCCCAGCTTCTTTGGGAAATAGGCAACCATGTTGTCGGCTGGGCTGTGGCCAGGCGTCTGTAACTCAGGCAGATTGCTGCAACCTCTGCCGGGCATGTCTTTCCGCAGAGCGGGGATGATGAGGAGTACCAGCGTATCTATGCCACGAAGATCAAGCCTCGGCTGAAGTCGGAGGATGGAGTGGAAGGGGACCTTGGGGAGACCCAGAGCCGTACCATCACGGTGACTAGAAGGGTCACGGCCTACACTGTGGATGTGACAGGCCGGGAAGGAGCCAAAGACATTGACATCAGCAGCCCAGAGTTCAAGATCAAGATTCCACGGCATGAACTGACTGAAATCTCCACTGTGGATGTGGAGACTCAGCCTGGGAAGACCGTGATCAGACTACCCTCGGGCTCGGGGGCATTGTCTCCAACCACAGGCTCTGCTGTGGACATCCGAGCAGGGTCCGTTTCTGTTCCAGGACCAGAGCTCCAAGGTGCTGGCCACTCGAAGCTCCAGATCACCATGCCTGGGATAAAGGTGGGAAGCCCGGGTGTCAATGTCAATGCAAAGGGCTGGGACTTGGGTGGCAAAGGTGGGGTCCAGGTTCCAGGAGGGGACATTTCGTCTTCTCTTGGGGGTGGGGCCGTAGAGTTGCAAGGCTCATCTCTTGAGAGTGACAATAATGGGAAAATTAAAATACCCACCATGATGGCGCCAAAATTTGGTGTCTCAACAGGGCCTGGGCGCCAGGCACCAGAGGCAGGGTTGAATGTGTTTGCACCTGAATTCTCTGTGGGGCACAAGGGCAGCAAGCCAGGCATGACCATTGGCGGGAACATCAAGACCCCTCGGCTGGAAGTCAGTGCTCCTTCCGCCAATATTGAGGGCCTTAAGGGGAAGCTGAAGGGTCCTCAGATCACTGGGCCATCACTTAAGGGAGACCTAGGCCTGAAAGGTGCCAAGCCACAGGGGAGTGTGGGGGTGGACATCTCTGCTCCTCAAATCAAGGGCAGCATCACTGGCCCCAGTGTGGAAGGTCGAGTCCCTGACGTTGATATTCATGGGCCTGGGGGCAAACTAAATATGCCCAAGATGAAAGTCCCGAAATTCTCTGTATCGGGTTCTAAGGGAGAGGGAGCCGGCATTGATGTGACACTGCCCACAGGTGAAGTGACTCTTCCTGGGATCTCTGGGGACATCAGCTTGCCCGAGGTTACTACTGGGGGGCTGGAAGGGAAGATGAAGGGTACTAAAGTCAAAAGTCCTGAAATGATTATTCCAAAACCTAAAATCTCCATGCAGGATGTGGATCTGAGCCTTGGGTCCTCCAAACTGAAAGGAGATATTAAAGTTTCTGCTCCGGGGATGCAAGGTGATGTTAAAGGCCCTCAAGTGGCAGTTAAAGGATCCAAAGTGGACATAGAGACACCCAGCCTAGAGGGGACCCTGGCAGGCCCCAAGCTGAGTGGTCCTTCTGGGAAAATAGGAACCTGCAGTATTTCTATGGCAGATGTAGACTTAAATGTGGCTGCACCTAAAGTGAAAGGAGGTGTAGATGTCACACTCCCAAAAGTAGAAGGGAAAGTCAAAGTCCCTGAAGTTGATGTCAAAGGCCCCAAAGTGGATGTCAGTGCCCCAGATGTGGAAGTTCATGGCCAAGAATGGAACCTGAAAATGCCCAAGATGAAAATGCCCAAGTTCAGCACTCCAGGAGTCAAAGGGGAAGGCCCAGATGTAGATATGAATCTGCCCAAAGGAGATGTCAGTATTTCAGGGCCCAAGGTCAGCATGGAAGCCCCAAATGTCAACATAGGAGGCCTGGAGGGCAAACTTAAAGGTCCTGATATTAAGTTGCCTGAAGTGAATGTCAAGACACCGAAGATCTCCATGCCTGATGTAGATCTGAATGTTAAAGTTCCAAAGGTAAAAGGAGAGTATGATGTGACAGTACCAAAACTTGAAGGAGAGCTGAAAGGCCCTCAGGTGGACATTAATGCCCCAGATGTGGATGTTCACGGCCCAGACTGGCATCTGAAGATGCCCAAGATGAAAATGCCCAAATTCAGTGTGCCAGGGTTCAAAGCAGAGGGCCCAGAGGTGGATGTGAACCTGCCCAAGCCTGATGTGGACATTTCCAGGCCCAAGGTAGATTTTAGTGCCCCAGATGTGAGAATTGAGGGACCAGAAGGAAAATTGAAAGGACCTAAGTTTAAGATGCCTGAGATGAATATCAAAGCCCCCAAAATCTCCATGCCAGATGTGGACTTACATTTGAAAGGCCCTAAAGTAAAAGGAGAATACGATGTCACTGTGCCAAAGGTTGAAGGTGAGATTAAAGTTCCTGATGTTGAACTTAAAAGTGCCAAAGTGGACATCGATGCCCCTGATGTGGATGTTCATGGCCCCGACTGGCACCTAAAGATGCCCAAAATGAAAATGCCCAAGTTCAGCATGCCTGGCTTTAAAGGAGAGGGCCCAGAAGTGGATGTGAACCTGCCCAAGGCTGACATTAATGTCTCTGGACCCAAAGTGGATATTGAAGTTCCAGATGTGAATATGGAAGGACCTGAAGGAAAGCTGAAGGGACCCAAGTTTAAGATGCCTGAGATGAATATTAAAGCCCCAAAGATCTCCATGCCTGATGTGGATTTGCATATGAAAGGTCCCAAAGTAAAAGGAGAATATGATGTTACAGTGCCAAAGCTGGAAGGTGACCTGAAAGGGCCAAGAGTAGACATCAGTGCCCCAGATGTTGAAGTTCAGGGTCCTGATTGGAACCTAAAGATGCCCAAGATGAAAATGCCTAAATTTACCATGCCCAGCCTCAAAGGAGAGGGCTCAGAATTGGATGTGAGCCTGCCCAAGGCTGATGTGGACATTTCTGCACCCAAGGTGGATATTAGTGCCCCAGATCTGAGCCTTGAAGGACCTGAAGGGAAGTTGAAAGGCCCCAAGTTTAAGATGCCTGAGATGCACTTCAAGGCTCCTAAGATGACTCTGCCAGATGTTGACCTCAACCTTAAAGGACCCAAAATGAAAGGAAATGTAGATATGTCTGCACCCAAAATAGAAGGTGAAATGAAAGTTCCAGACATGGACATCAAAGGCCCCAAGGTAGACATTAAAGCACCAGATGTAGAAGTACAGGGTGGAGACTGGAGTCTCAAAATGCCCAAGATGAAAATGCCTAAATTCAGCATGCCCAGTTTCAAAGGTGAGGGCCCAGATGCGGATGTAAACCTGCCCAAGACTGACATTGACATTGCTGGGCCCAAGGTTGACATTGAAGCTCCGGATGTGAGCCTTGAGGGACCAGAAGGGAAGCTGAAGGGTCCCAAGTTCAAG
>NW_017731443.1:4085317-4086561 GCF_001890085.2 Hipposideros armiger
ATGCCCAAGTTCGGCGTGCCAGGCTTGAAAGCAGAGGGCCCAGAAGTGGATGTGAACCTGCCCAAGGCTGACATTGACATCTCTGGACCCAAGGTGGACATTGAAGCCCCAGAAATGAGCCTTGAGGGACCGGAAGGGAAGCTAAAGGGACCCAAGTTTAAGATGCCTGAGATGCACTTCAAGGCTCCCAAGATCTCCATGCCTGATGTGAACCTGAATCTTAAGGGGCCAAAACTAAAGGGAGATGCAGATGTGTCTTTGCCTGATGTAGAAGGTGAAATAAAAGTTCCAGATGTCGACCTTAAAGGGCCCAAAGTTGACATCAGTGCTCCAGATGTGGACGTTCATGGACCAGACTGGCATCTGAAGATGCCCAAGATGAAAATGCCCAAGTTCAGCATGCCTGGCTTCAAAGGAGAGGGCCCATCAGTGGATGTGAACCTGCCCAAGGCTGACATTGATGTTACTGGACCCAAGGTGGATATTGATATTCCAGATGTGAATATTGAAGGTCCAGATGCCAAAGTAAAAGGACTTAAATTTAAGATGCCAGAAATGAATATAAAGCCTCAGAAGATATCCATGCCAGATGTTGGTTTGCACTTGAAAGGTTCTAAAACGAAAGTAGATTATGATGTAACAGTCCCAAAAGTAGAAGGAGAGATGAAAGCTCCAGATGTCAACATCAAAGGTCCCAAAGTGGATGTTAATGCACCAGACGTGGGAGTTCATGGCCCAGATTGGCACCTGAAGATGCCCAAAGTGAAAATGCCCAAGTTCAGCATGCCTGGCTTTAAAGGAGAGGGCCCAGAAGTGGATGTGAACCTGCCCAAGGCTGACATTGATGTCTCTGGACCCAAAGTGGACATTGAAGGTCCAGATGTGACTATTGAAGGTCCAGAGGGCAAACTGAAAGGTCCCAAGTTCAAGATGCCAAGCATGAATATACAGACACACAAAATCTCTATGCCTGATGTTGGACTGAATCTGAAAGCCCCTAAGCTGAAAACCGATGTAGATGTTTCCCTTCCTAAAGTGGAAGGAGACTTGAAAGTTCCTGAAATAGATGTTAAAGCCCCTAAGGTGGATTTGGATGTTGGTGACATTGATGTTGAATGTCCAGAAGGAAAGGTGAAAGGCCCCAAGTTTAAGATGCCAGACATGCACTTCAAGGCCCCCAAGATCTCCATGCCTGATGTGGACTTACACTTGAAAGGCCCCAAAGTCAAAGGGGATGTGGATGT
>NW_017731443.1:4089186-4091219 GCF_001890085.2 Hipposideros armiger
TGGCACCTGAAGATGCCCAAGGTGAAAATGCCCAAGTTCAGCATGCCTGGCTTCAAAGGAGAGGGCCCAGAAGTGGATGTGAACCTGCCCAAGGCCGACATCGATGTGTCAGGACCCAAAGTGGACATCGAAGGTCCTGATGTTAACATTGAAGGACCTGAGGGAAAATTGAAAGGTCCTAAGTTCAAGATGCCAGAGATGAACATCAAAGCCCCTAAGATCTCCATGCCTGACATTGATCTTAACCTGAAGGGCCCCAAAGTGAAGGGTGATGTGGATGTGTGTTTACCAAAAGTGGAAGGTGAGATAAAAGTTCCTGAAGTTGACCTTAAAGGCCCCAAAGTGGACATCGATGTCCCAGATGTGGACGTTCATGGCCCAGACTGGCACCTGAAGATGCCCAAAGTGAAAATGCCCAAGTTCAGCATGCCTGGCTTCAAAGGAGAAGGCCCTGAGGTGGATGTGAGCCTGCCAAAGGCTGACATTGATGTCTCAGGACCCAAGGTGGACATTGACGTCCCAGATGTGAACATTGAAGGCCCAGATGCGAAACTGAAGGGCCCTAAGTTCAAGATGCCAGAGATGAACATTAAAGCTCCTAAGATATCAATGCCAGATTTGGACCTTAACCTTAAAGGCCCTAAAATGAAAGGAGAGGGAGATGTTTCACTTCCACATTTAGAAGGTGATTTGAGAGGGCCTACTCTTGACATCAAGGGTCCGAAGATAGATTTAGATGCTCCAGATATTGACATTCATGGCCCAGAAGGCAAATTAAAAGGGCCAAAACTGAAGATGCCTGACATGCATGTAAACATGCCCAAGATCTCCATGCCAGAAATTGACTTGAATTTGAAAGGCTCAAAGCTTAAGGGAGATGTTGATGTTTCTGGGCCCAAATTGGAAGGTGACATTAAAGCGCCCAAATTGGATGTAAAGGGCCCAGAAGTGGACATTGCTGGTCCTAAGCTCAATATTGAAGGCAAGTCAAAGAAATCTCGTTTTAAGCTTCCCAAATTTAATTTTTCGGGCTCCAAAGTTCAGACGCCTGAAGTGGATGTCAAAGTTAAAAAGCCAGATATTGATGTAACAGGCCCCAAAGTTGATGTCAATGCTCCTGATGTTGAGGTCCAAGGAAAAGTGAAAGGATCCAAGTTCAAAATGCCTTTCCTGAGTATTTCATCTCCTAAAGTTTCTATGCCTGATGTGGAGTTAAATCTGAAAGGTCCTAAAGTCAAAGGAGACTTAGATTTAGAAGGTGACTTTAAAGGACCCAAAGTGGATATTCAGGCACCAGAAGTACATCTTGATGCACCTGATGTGGACGTTCATGGTCCAGAATGGAATTTGAAAATGCCTAAGATGAAAATGCCCAAGTTCGGTGTGCCTGGCTTAAAAGCGGAAGGGCCAGATATGGCTGTGGACCTACCACAAGGAGATATCAACATAGAAGGTCCCAGAATGGACATTGAGGGCCCAGAAGTCAATGTGGAAGGTCTAGAAGGAGGCTTGAAAGGCCCCAAGTTCAAGATGCCTGACCTGAATATCAAAGCTCCCAAGATCTCCATGCCTGACATTGATTTAAATCTAAAGGGCCCCAAAGTAAAAGGTGATGTGGCCGTTTCTTTGCCCAGAGTTGAAGGGGATCTGAAAGGGCCGGGGGTTGATATCAAAGGGCCCAAAGTGGACATTGATGCCCCAGATGTGGATGTTCATGGCCCAGATTGGCATCTGAAGATGCCCAAGGTGAAAATGCCTAAGTTCAGCATGCCTGGCTTCAGAGGAGAGGGCCCAGAAGTGGATGTTACCCTCCCTAAAGCTGACATTGATATTTCTGGCCCCAAAGTGGACATTGATGCCCCAGATGTGAATATTGAAGGTCCAGATGCAAAACTGAAGGGCCCCAAGTTCAAGATGCCAGAGATGAACATCAAAGCTCCCAAAATCTCCATGCCGGACTTTGATTTGAACCTGAAAGGCCCCAAAATAAAGGGAGATGTGGACGTGTCTTTGCCAAAAGTGGAAGGTGACCT
>NW_017731443.1:4094734-4102524 GCF_001890085.2 Hipposideros armiger
TTCAGCATGCCTGGCTTCAAAGGAGAGGGCCCAGAAGTGGATGTGAACCTGCCCAAGGCTGACATTGATGTCTCAGGACCCAAGGTGGACATTGACATTCCAGATGTGAATATCGAAGGCCCAGATGCGAAACTGAAGGGCCCCAAGTTCAAGATGCCTGAGATAAACATCAAAGCTCCCAAAATCTCCATGCCTGATGTTGACCTGGATTTCAAAGGACCCAAAGTTAAAGGAGATTTTGATGTGTCTGTCCCTAAAATTGAAGGCACTTTCAAAGTCCCAGAAGTAGACCTTAAAGGTCCAGGGCTGGATTTTGAAGGCCCTGATGCCAAACTCAGTGGCCAGAGTTTGAAGATGCCATCACTGGATATATCTGCCCCTAAAATAACTGCTCCTGATATTGATTTGCATCTCAAAGCACCCAAAATTGGAATTTCTGGTCCCAAATTAGAAGGTGGTGAACTGGATCTCAAGGGCCCCAAGGTTGATTTAGAAGCTCCAAACTTAGATGTACACATGGAGAGCCCAGATGTTAACATTGAGGGGCCAGATGTTAAAATTCCCAAATTTAAGAAACCCAAGTTTGGATTTGGTACAAAAAGCCCTAAAGCTGACTTTAAGTCACCTTCGCTCGATGTGACTGTTCCTGAAGCAGAGCTGAATGTTGAGACTCCTGAAATTAGTGTTGGTGGCAAGGGCAAGAAAAGTAAATTTAAAATGCCTAAAATTCACATGAGTGGTCCTAAGATTAAGGCCAAGAAACAAGGATTTGACTTGAATGTTCCTGGGGGCGAAGTTGATGCCAGTCTCAAGACCCCGGATGTAGATGTCAATGTGACGGGGCCGGATGCCACACTTAAAGTTGATGTGAAATCTCCTAAAACCAAGAAACCTATGTTTGGAAAAATGTACTTCCCAGATGTAGAATTTGACATTAAATCATCTAAATTTAAAGCTGAGGCCCCCCTCCCTAGCACCAAAATGGAGGGTGAAATCCAGGCACCTGATCTGGATATTTCTTCACCAGGGATTAATGTGGAAGGTTCTGACATCAAGCTGAAGGCTCCCAAGTTCAAGGTGGATGTCTCAGGTCCCAAAATGGAGGGCGACTTGAAAGGCCCTCGGGTGCAGGCAAACTTGAACGCACCTGACATCAACATTGAAGGTCCAGATGCTAAAGTGAAAGCACCGTCGTTTGGCATGTCTGCCCCTGAAGTCTCCATCCCTGATGTGAACGTCAGCTTGAAAGGACCAAAGATCAAGGGTGATGTCCCCAGTGTGGGACTGGAAGGAACAGATGTAGACCTGCAAGGTCCAGAATCGAAAATCAAGTTCCCCAAGTTTTCAATGCCCAAGATCGGCGTCCCTGGTGTGAAAATGGAGGGCCGGGGAGCTGAGGTCCATGCCCAGCTGCCCTCACTTGAAGGAGGCTTGAGTGCACCAGATGTTAAGCTTGAAGGACCTGATGTATCTCTGAAGGGGCCAAAAGTAAACTTGCCTTCAGTGAACCTCTCTATGCCAAAAGTCTCTGGACCTGACCTCGACCTGAACTTGAAAGGACCAAGTTTGAAGGGAGACCTGGATGCATCTGTTCCTAGCATGAAGGTGCATGCCCCAGGGTTTGACCTCAGAGGTGTCAGTGGAAAGGTGAAGATGGAAGGAGATGGTGTGAAAGTGCCAGGGATCGATGCTACAACAACGCTTAAGGTCGGTGTGCCAGATGTGACCCTGAAGGGACCAAGCCTGCAGGGAGACCTGGCTGTCTCTGGTGACATCAAGTGTCCTAAAGTGTCAGTAGGTGCTCCCGATCTAAGTTTGGAGGCACCTGAAGGTGGTATTAAACTTCCCCAAATGAAACTGCCCCAGTTTGGCATCTCCACTCCAGGGTCCGACTTGGACATTAACATCAAGGGGCCACAAGTGACTGGAGAACTAAAGGGGCCGGGCATGGATGTGAACCTCGGAGGTCTGAACCTGAAAGGGCCTCAGATCTCTGGCCCTCAAATCTCAGCACCCGACATGGACTTGAACTTGGAAAGACCGAAAGTAAAAGGGAGCCTCGGGGCCACTGGTGAGATGAAAGGTCCCTCTGTTGGAGGGAGTCTTCCAGGCATCAGTGTTCAGGGCCTAGAAGGAAACCTCCAAATGCCTGGAATTAAGTCCTCTGGATGTGATGTGGCGCTGCAAGGTGTGAATATGAAACTCCCTACCGGGCAAATTTCGGGCCCTGAAGTCAAAGGCAATCTGAAAGGTTCAGGGATCAGTGTCCACAGTGCCGCTCCTGACATGAGCGTGAAGGGGCCTTCATTTACTATGGCATCTCCTGAGTCAGATTTTGGTGTCAGCTTGAAGGGCCCCAAAATCAAAGGAGGTGTGGATGTTTCAGGAGGTGTCAGCGCCCCAGATATCAGCCTGGGTGAAGGGCATACCAGCGTCAGAGTTTCTGGGGGTGAGTGGAAAGGACCCCAGGTCTCTGCTCTCAACTTGGATGCACCTAGGTTTGCCGGGGGACTTCATTTCTCAGGACCAAAGGTAGAAGGAGGTGTGAAAGGAGGCCAGCTTGGACTCCAAGGTCCTGGACTGAGTGTATCTGGGCCTCAAGGTCACTTGGAAAGCAGATCTGGAAAAGTAACATTCCCCAAGATGAAGATCCCCAAATTTACCTTCTCTGGCCGAGAGCTGGTTGGCAGAGAAGTGGGGGTGGATATTACCTTCCCTAAAGCGGAGTCCAGTGTCCAGGCTGGTGCCGGAGAGGGTGAGTGGGAAGAGTCCGACGTAAAACTTAAAAAGTCCAAAATCAAAATGCCCAAGTTCAATTTTTCCAAACCTAAAGGGAAAGGTGGTGTCACTGGATCACCAGAAGCATCCATTTCCGGATCCAAAGGTGACCTGAAGAGCTCCAAGGCCAGCCTAGGCTCTCTGGAAGGAGAGGCAGAGGCTGGAACATCTTCGCCCAAAGCCAAGTTCTCCTTATTTAAAAATAAGAAGCCTCGGCACCGCTCAAATTCCTTCAGCGACGAAAGGGAGCTGTCTGCACCTTCCACCCCGACCGGGACTTTGGAGTTTGAAGGTGGGGGGGAAGTGTCGCTGGAAGGTGGAAAAGTCAAAGGGAAACAGGGGAAGCTGAAATTTGGTACCTTTGGTGGATTGGGGTCAAAGAGTAAAGGTCATTATGAGGTAACCGGGAGTGATGATGAGGCAGGCAAGTTACAGGGGAGTGGAGTGTCCTTGGCCTCTAAGAAGTCCCGACTGTCTTCCTCCTCTAGCAATGACAGTGGGACTAAGGTTGGCATCCAGCTTCCTGAGTTAGAGCTGGTGGTTTCCACAAAGAAAGAGTAGCAGGTCTTTGTGTACATATATGTATAAAAATACTTCAGCCTTGGGTGTGTTTGTATATAACCTCCAAAGAGAAACACACCGACAGCCTCAGCAGTAATGCAAAGATCTGGCCTCTCCGGGGGCAAGCGCTGACAAGCCTACCGCCTTTAGGCCCCCAGAGCTTTACAGATAGGTAAAGAGTTCCAGCCCAAGTGCAGAGTCAACAGTATTTGCCTTAAGATTTCAGTTTTTTTTGCATTGAACGCTGAGAGCTCCTGTTTACTATGCAAGCTTTTGTGTTTATTATCCTCATTTTTACTGAACATTGTTAGTGTTGGGGTAATGGAGACCCACTTTTTCATTGTAATGACTTTGGGGGCTTTTGTTAGTAAGTGTGGGGTGGGGTAGAAGGCAGTAGAGGGGGTTAGACCTTCATTTCTCCTAAGATTGGAACCACTCAAATAGCAAGCACCCAAAGATGGCCACAGGGAGCCGGCAGGGCTGGTGGGTATTTTTAGAACTCTTTAGCATTGCTTTTTCCCCAGGGGTGGTGGTCCCAGCCAGTGTGGTGCTCATGGTGAGAAGGAATTAGAAACTGTTTGCAAATTGGCCAGCCCTCTAGCTCAACACAAGGGGCTTTCCATTCAGTGTATTGTAAGAAACGTTTTCATGGCTGCCATGTTCCTGATATTAGTTCTGATTTCTTTTAACAAATGTTATGATTAAGAAAATTTCCCGCACTTTAATGGCAAGTTAATTGAGAATGTAAGAAAATCGATGCTGTCAAGGCAAATAAAGCTGTTTATTAACCCTGATGTCCTGTGCCTTTGCGTTGTGTGTTGCGGGGACGAAGCTCAGGGAGGCTGCATACCAGCCCTGACAGTTCACACTGGATCCCCATCCATTGGCATTGCTGGTTCCTAATTAATGGGTCATGGGAGGAATTCTTGGCTTCTCACCTTGAGGTTGGCCATACCATTGCTGAGAAATCAAGAGAAGCTTGGCACACTGGTGGCCCAAACCCCGGGACCCACCCACCGGAGAACTTTGCATGCTCAGATATGAATATGAATAAGAAGTGGTTCTAACTGGGTAAAAGGATATAGAAGTGAATGGGAAAAAAAAAAAAAGGGTCCATTGGAACGGTGGAAAGGGATCTGGGTGAGTCACAGCCCTGCCATCTTCCTGACTTGGCTGCAGCTTTGCTGGGTGGCCTCAAGTTACCTGCCCTGCCTGGGCCTCAGTTTCTTCTTTGAAACCAGGGTGCTGATCTTGTATTAGATGTCTTTATGGTTTCTTCTAGTCCATTTTAGGACTGAACTTTATGACAAATCTTTTCTGACCAAAGTTACCTTTTGATTTCCAACTCTGTAGACAATACGTGGTGGGGGAGCCTTCTGGAAAGTGGCTCCTAATGTTGGTCATTGCTGGGCAGAGGGCAGTGCCCTCTTATACCAAAGTAATTGCACTAAGCTCGTACCCCTCACCATTCCCCAGAGTTGTCACCTTTCTGCCAGTGGAGGCAGCTCTGCACCTCTCTGATCACCCCCAGACCAGAGGTAACAGCTGCCACCCATCCCCCCCTCCAGTACCAGCTTGTTAGGGGTTTCTGCACATAGCAGTGGGACCTCCTGCCTGAGGTAAACTCCACCTGCCCTTGCTTGGATTCCAGACGAGATTTGCCAGCTCCATCCATTCCCACCTCAGCCAGCACAGCTCATGTTCCTGGGGATTTTGGAAAGAGATAGGTAACACGGATGGTCCTGGATCCCCCTTGCTTTTCGTTTTTTGTTTTTTTTTTAAAAGATATTTATTGAGGAATTGTGGGAGGGGAACAGACAAGTTGCTGTCCTTTTGTTCTTCAGTCTAGTTGTGGAGGACATTGCTTCACTGGCCCAAGTTGGCACCATCATTGTGCTCTTCCCGGGTGAGGCAGATCAGTTGCTGGCTTCTGGACGGCCGCTCACTGCGGTTGCTGGCCGCTCACCCATGGCAACCCACTGCAGCAGGGGCTGCAGACTACGCCATCGCCGGCGACCCACGGCAGCCCAGCTCCAGGTTGAGCTGTTGTTCAGCATCTTAGCTGTAGAGGGCAGTGTCACTGGCCCTCATATGTGGGATCCGAACCGGGGCCCTCTGGCGTCCCAAGCAAATGCTTAACCAACGCGCCACTCAGCCGGCCCCCTCTTGCTTTTCTTAAGATGACCTACCAACAGCTGCTTTTGTGAACTGGGTGACACCCTCCTTGAGCCTTGGTTTTCTCGCCCATAAAATGGGGATAGTATCCATCTAACCAAAGTCCCTTCAGGTATTTGGGTTGTCTACTATGCAAGGGGACCACATTTAACACATGTAGCATTCACAACACAGCCACATGTTAATTATGGAGAAGACGAAGGTGGGCATCGAGTTCTAGAAAGGTGGGCGTGAGCCCCTCCATACACTCAGGTGTGAAGCCCACTGGCACATGCCTACATGTAGCTGTCTTCTGTCCTAATTGGTTCTGGGCATCTCTAAGGATGCTTCTTTTGCTCAACCACAGCTCAAAGCCCAATTCCTGATCCTTCAATTCTGAAGCTGACAGGGATGTGGGGTGGGACAGTGTATATGTCGCCTGAGATGTGTGGCCTTGGTGTCTGGAGGGTGGGGTGAGGGGGGGACAGTGGGGTGCACTTGTGTACACAGCTGAGCTGGGGGGATGCCCACTAGGATGCTGAAAAGATCCCCTGGGCTGAACTATCCAGGTTGTCCAATAATCATTTTTTTAGCTTGAGGAAGGGGTGATGTAAGCTAGTAGTGGCCCTCAGTGTCCATTCAGTAGGTAATTTTTGAGTCCCATAGGCCTCAGAATCCCCTGCCAACCTCCACAGACCAAATGATATGGTGAATTTGGGAAACTGGAATGCTTTGAACACTGGAAATATGCATGTGTAAACGATACTTCTACTAGGGATGATGAGGATGGTGATGGTTCCTGGGCTCTCAGGGCAAGATCTCATTGGCTGGAACAGTCAGGGGCTGGTGGGTAAAATGGAGAAGGACTATGGCAACTGGCCATTTAGCTGCCCTCTTCCCACATCAGGCCCAGGCTGGAGGCAGTGGCCACAGAACAGGAGCCCTCCCTGTCACTGCAGTGACTTACCACAGAAGGGGCAGCGTGGAGGAGGTGCTAGGGGCCGGAGAGACACGTGGAGGGCGCATCCCACCTGCCCATTCTCATGTCCTCCCAACACCTTCATTGCCACTCACCTTGCCCTCTCTCAGTCCCTGATGGGGATGGTCCAAGTTCATCTCCAAAGTCCTGCAGTGCCCAGTATCTCAAGGTCTTATCTTACCCTTTGGGGTTCCAGTTCCTGTGTGAATAGCATCAGGAGACCAGGAAGGGCTGGGCTGGTCTCCTCAATGTACTTCCTCAGAGTTGCAGCATGGAGCCATAGCAGGGACCGCAGCCTCACAGTGCACCTTGCTTTAGGTAGTGTGACTATGTGGGGGAAATGGTGTGGTTAAGGGGACATTTGGAGAACGGAATTATTTTGAAATGCATCATGTGCTCAGAAATGGCAGTAAATATTTTTCAACAACTCAAACTCATTTCTGTATCTGTGGGTCCCTACAGGAAACGGGATTCCCCTTGCAAGTAGTTCAACCACAGGGACTTTAATAAGGTCCTGTGTTGTTTATGGAGTGATGGGCAGGGGCAAAGGAGGCAGCAATGGTGGTAGGACCATGGGAAGCTGGTACTGCCTCTGGGCCTGAAGGGACCTGGGGAAGAAATGGTGTTCCTGCATCCATCGTGAGCTGGAGGCAAAGGAGGGACCACCAACAGGAGCTGTAGCAGCAAAGGACCATGTGAAGGCAGAAATACCTGGACCTTCTCCTGCTGACTCCTCCCCTGGAGGGCAAGTGAGCCCAGGTGTTGCAGGTGGAGGAATCACCCTCCCGCAGGCCCAGAGCAAGGCAGAGAAGCAGGGAGCAGGGGTATGAAGGTGGAGGGGCGGATGGAGAATAACCAGGACAATGTCTTAATCCTCTCATTTTTCTGTTTGGCAAGTTCGAATTCCTACATACTGAGGTTTCTTAAAATAGCCACAGTTATGTGGGATGTATTTAAGGTATATGATTCATAAAGTAGTATGACAATTTTTGTTTTAAACAAATACACTCATACTTGGAAGGCGCTACACTTATTTCTGTGAAAATTCTACTGTTGAGAATATTTTTTTTTCTCCTTTTATTTTTTAATTTTTTAGCTGAGCCATCCTGTCACCTGTTGGCAGCTCAGCTCGGGCCGGACTCGAACCGCTGTTGCTCAGAGCTCAAACCTTTGAGCGAGCTCTTAACCAACTGAGCCACTCAGCTGGCCCAAGAATATTTTGTTCCCTCTCTTTTGGAACTGCCCTCAATGTCACCTGTATATATATATATATATATATATATATATATATATATATATATATATATATATATATATA
>NW_017731443.1:4103099-4109734 GCF_001890085.2 Hipposideros armiger
CCTTTTGCTCTTCAGTCTAGTTGTGGAGGACGTTGCTTCACTGGCCCAAGTTGGCACCATCATTGCGCTCTTTCCGGGCGAGGCAGATCAGTCGCTGGCTTCTGCACGGCCGCTCACAGTGGCTGCTGGCCGCTCATGCTGGCTGCTGGCTACACACGGTAGCCCATGGCAACCCACCTGCCTTTGCTGGTGACTCACGGCAGCCCAGCTCCAGGTGGAGCTGTTGTTCAGCATCTTAGCTGTAGAGGGCAGTGTCACTGGCCCTCATATATGGGATCCGAATCGGGGTCCTCTGGCGTCCCAAGCCAGTTCTTAACCATCGTGCCACTCGGCCGGCTCCCAAGCCAGTTCTTAACCAACGTGCCACTCGGCTGGCCCTGGATCAATTTTTTTGAGCAATAGCAACGTTAGTGAAATACTGCTAGGTCTCTAGTGTCCCAAAGCAAAAGCACAGCACCCATCAGGGCTTTGCACATTGCCAGTACAAATGTCTCACGTCTTTGGAGTCCCACCTTAGCTCTGTGGTGTTGCACATTAGCTGTGACATGAATAGTATCTGGGACATGCAGCTAAGCATGTAATTGATGTTCCTAAAAAAAAAAAAGTGTATTTATTTTGAATTTATCTGATGACAGAGAAGTTACAAGAATAAGACATGCATATCCACATACCTTTCAGTTAGATTTAACAATTTTACCTCATTTGTTTTAATCTCTCTCTCTCTCTCTCTTGATATTGTAATTATCGTTATTTTTTGATGAATCATTTGAGAGTAAATTGCAAACATCATGACCCTTTATTCCTAAAAACTTTAGCATGTATGGACATTCTCTTATATAACCAGGATACAAATGTCAAATTCAGGAAACTTAACATCGATATATTATTATCTGACATATAGTCCATATTTAAATTTTACTAATTGCCCAATCATTTCCTTACAGCAAAGTCTTTTTTCCCATTAAGGCTTTAGTCCACAACCATGGTCCCACATGACATTTAGTTGTCATGGTGTCTTTAGTTTCTTCAATCTGGAGCACTTCTCAGCTTTTTGTTGTCATTCGGGACCTTGATATTTTTTAAGTATATGC
The DNA here is from genome assembly GCF_001890085.2 of Hipposideros armiger. Taxonomy (NCBI): domain Eukaryota; kingdom Metazoa; phylum Chordata; class Mammalia; order Chiroptera; family Hipposideridae; genus Hipposideros; species Hipposideros armiger. The sequence continues at coordinate 4,104,191 of NW_017731443.1, forward strand.
GGCCAGTTGATTTGAAGATGTCCCCCAGTCTGGCTTTGTCCGATGCTTCCTCATGGTTAGATTCAGGTTATGCATTTGGTGCAGGAATATCACAGAAGTGGTATAGGACCCACATGACCTCGATCCCTTGATTAAGGAGATTGCCAAGTTTCTCCATTGTAACAGTGCCATGGTTTCCCTTTAGAATTAACGAGTAAGCCTAAGTTTTTAAGAAGTCCAAGTTTGGGCAAGTTTATTTTGTACGCACACTTTAAAGGGCTGGTGGCATGCGTGTGCTCTCCGGCTAGGGGTTCGAAAAGTCAAATTCTGGTGTTGGGCTTTGCAGCACAGAGCAGCCTTCTGTCTCTCCTCACGAGGACAAAGAATTCGGGGCATGAATGCTTGCCATAGGCCGAGAATGCCATGTGCTGTTTACCAGCCTCTGATCGCCCTGTGGCGTCCCTCAGGCAGCCACGAGTGCTTCCTAAGGCCGAATGCTCCCAGCAGAGGTTGCCATGGGCCACACCAAATGTGTGGGTAACATTGTGCTGAGCAGGGTGGTTTCAGTTCTCTTTAAAAACCTCTGTTATTTTCCACCACAAGCTTGAGGCCTGGCCTTAATGGAAAAACTTCCCAGCAGTGGGGCCAAAGATTGGAAAGAGTTAAGAATGAAAAGACCCCTCTGGACAGGGCATTCTAGTCCCCACAGTGCTTTATCTCATATTGGGTTCTGAGCTCTGCCCTGGCACGAAGGGTGCAGAAAGGTGAGCAGAAGTGAAGCGACTGGTCTCAACTCACAGAGCTGGGAAGAGATGACTCTGCCTAGGTCAATCCAAGCTTTCTGACTGAAAATGTTTTTTTTTTGTTTTGTTTTTCCTTTCACATGATGCTATTGCTGCTTCCCTGAGGAAGTTGGGAATTTTTTTTCTGGGGAGATTTTAGGAAATGGAAGATGTCTTTTGAAATTTGTAGGGCCTTGACCTTTAACAAGGAGTTATTAAACACTTATATTAAACACTTATATGCAAAGCCCCTTTCCTCAACGAGCCTATAATCTAGTAGGGTAATAATAATAATAGCTCTTAAGTTCTGCCACTTCCTAGCTGTGTGATCTTGGGCAAGTTAGCAAACCTCTCTGTGCCTCAGTTTCCTTATCTATAAAATAGGGATGATTTGGTAGCTTTTTCATAGCATTGTGGTGAGGATGCTGTAAATTCACACGTGCAATGTGCTTGGCATATATAAATGCTGTGTTAGCTAATACTATTGATACTTTGTGTTAGGCATTATATATGTATTGTCCATGCTTTATCGCTACATTTTCTACAACCCCATGCGGTGTGTATTATTTTTCTCACAAAGAAACTGAGGCTCAGAGAAGTTAAGCAATATGTTCAGAGTCATACAGATAGTAAATAGCAGAGACAGGATTCAGACTGGGTCTGGTTTGACTGAGAAGCCCATGTTTTAAGTGCTCACAGCGGATTCCCGATACTGGGAAGAACCTGTTAATAATAGTCTATAACTGTTTCAAGGTTTGGAGAGGAGTGTGAGGAGGGCATTCCAGGCAGAGGGAACAGCAGGAGTACAGTGTGGAAGTGAGGTGTGTGGGGACGCTCAGCAAGGCAGGCCTGCAGGGAGCCAGAGAAGAACAGACGGCTCAGAACGTAACTTGAGACTCTGGCAGCTTGGCTGGTTTCCGGTCCAGCCCAGAAAGGAGAGCAAAGGAAAGGCTCTTACCAATTTTCCCACTTGGGGGTTAGGGGATAGGCTCCAGGGCCCAAACAAGGTGAACCCTTGGCCCAGGTTCAGCCTCCTCAACTGCTGTCAGCCCCTCCTGCCCGGTGTTAATTACCCTGGGTCTTTTCTCCTCCTAAGTCTTCAGTCTTCCAAAAGTGGTGAAAAAAGACAAAGTATTTGCATTATAATTACCCCCCCCCACCCCCACCCGCAGCAACGGAGTCCTTGGACTGGGCCCAGCTTAAGGACTTGCTGCCTCGCAGGTGTGGGAGTGCAGGCCAGGCCTGCACCCATCCTTTAGGTCAGCAGAGGCCCTGTGGGGCTGAGCCCTCTCTCTGGGGTTGGGCTTGGGAATGTGAGGGGCTCCAGAGAGGAGTTTTGGGCAGAGCCAAGTAGTCCCCAACTGTGGACGTAGTCTCCCTTTTGATTCCCTCGCCTGCCGACTCTGCTTGGCTCCAGGGCTGAGGTCAATGGGAGCCGGGTTTGAGAACTGAGTAACAGTCAGCGGTGTGAGCCGGAGGGGGCGGGCCGTCCAGCTTCCTGGGTGGACCGAGCAGCCTTATCCATCCAACGCCGGCACCTTGCCCAAGGAGAAGGAGCTGGGTCCTCCACCGGCTGTACCACTGGCTCTTCATTCCGGAGAGTAAGAGGGCGCAAGGAAAGAAGGAAACAAATAGAAATCTATGGAGAAAACAGAAGAGCGAGCCTGGGAGGGGGCAGAGGCGGATGCGGCGTGGCTAGGGGGCCGGGAGGGAGGAGGCAGCCGCGAGGAGGAGCAAAGCCCTAGAAAGATGAGAGGGAAGGGGGGTAGATCTGGAAATGAGCGGCTGGGAACGTGAAAGGGCGTGAAAAGGGAAGGAAAGAAGGGAGGACCCACAGGGATCAGGGACAGCGCCAAGGGGTTTTTGGGGGGGTGGGCTTTGGCCCTGCTCCCCATCTCCATAAGTCCCTCCTGGCGCCCCGAATGAACGTACAGCCTAAGTAGCATGCTTGCAACGTCAAATTCTCCGCTCCAGCCAGAAACCTGATGACACCCTTAAGCCCCCTACACTGTAATCCTGAGGCCGCCAGTGTCCAGGGGTTAAGGTAGCCTCCCAAAGAGACTCACAGTCTCAGAGGAGAGGACGGAGCGGGGAGGAAGGGAATAGACAGGGTATGGGGGCACAGTCTCCAGGGAACAGCTGCTGACACACCCCGTTCGTCCGAACTGCCAATCTCTAGGCCGCATCCGGGTCCCGTGACCCGTCGCCAGGCAGAATGTTTTGTCCACCTCTGGGCTGCTGCGAGCCTAATGCCCTGTGTTGGCTGGGTGGGGCTGGGCACGGGGTGCGGGGCACTGAGGGTAGAAAAGCGCGGAATGATGACCTTGGGGGACCTCGGGGAGTTGCTGGAGGTCAAGTTCACACTTCCCAGGGTGTTGCCACGGGAGCTAGCCCCCTTATCCTAGTAGGTGCCTATGCCCCAGACAGGGCAGGAACACATGCTTTTTCCTTAGTCCAGACTTCAATCAATCCACAGATTGGTACTCTGAGTACAGCTTTTGTACTGCTGTGCTGGAGAGAGTGCCAGCTCCGTATATGTTAAGACTTTGGGTTATTTACATTTAAAAAGAGGGCTTTTGGGCCCTAAGGGATGGGTCCCTCATGGTGGTTATTTCAGGCTTGGAGGGATGGCCAGCTCTGGGTATTTTGGGACAGGAGGGCCTTTTAGCAAAGCCTCACAAACAGCAAGGGTAGATGCCCGTCTTGCTTTTCCACTCTGGTGACCTGACGAAGCCCCCAACCCCACCCTGAGACCGCTGAACTACAGCACCCTGGGCTGTAGCAGGGACATGCTACCCCTGCCTGTCTTAAGGTCCCCACTGAGTCCCAGGTGAGGGGAAAGGCTTTTCATCACCTCTAGCTTTTTCCGCCAGTGTCTTGCTGCTTGGGTTTTGTGTTTGACCTAGGCGTGCTGTCTCCTCCAGGGCACATGCCACGATCCTGTGTCTAGTGGCCAGGCAGTGGGGAGGGCTGGAATGTGTGCTGGCAGGAAAGAATAATGACAGGGCATTTTCTACTTGTAAGAGCACAAGTTCGGCTCACAACTTGAATTTCAAGTGGGCCCTTCAGGCAGATTAGGGAGGTCAAGTGAGAGATTGGAGGCAGCCGGGGTGGATTGTCTGAATTCCTAGAAAATAAATTCTAGGAATTTACTTGTGGGCAGGAGGAGTGTCAGGTGTGCACGTTCAGTGCCAGACACAGCGGGGGCTAGAGCTGGTGGTCCAGGAAGCATTGCCCTTCTTTCTCTATTTGAACACCCTGTTTTCCCCCAGATTACTTGTTTCTTGAATCATAGCTAAGACACAAATTAATGTTTTTAGTCAAGGGCTTTCTTAAAAAAAAAATTATTATTATTATTATTATTATTATTATTATTTTTATTTTATTTTTTTAACTGAGCTGCTGTCCTCATATGGAGGAAAACCACTCCCTGTAAATACTGTTTTTGGTGACTGCCCTTTGTTTGAAGTAATGATTGTCTCTAAAAATGGGAAATGACATATTACTGTTTATCAGAAGGAAATAAACACCTTGGATTAATAGGATTCTTGCCACTACTGGATGGTAATTCCAGACCTTGCCAGCAACCTGAGTGAAAAGCCTGCATGGCATGTTCTGCACTCACTTGCTTTCGGTGTTTTATGGTTTCTAAAGGGGGAGTGATTGGGTCCTGTGTGTCTGCCCGAGCTTGCTTGCCATGTTCTTGTTATGTAATCATGGAGAATCTTTGAGAGGGCTTTTCTGGCGGCAGAAATAAGTACAGGAAGAAACATGGGGAGTGGGGTGTGTCTCCTGCTCACTGCTCCAACGTGGATTGGACTTCCCGTTGTTTTATGTTCATGGCATTGGGTTAACTCTAAATTAGAGTGTGAAAAGTTGGATAGGTAGGCTTTATTGAGACAGCCTGAGCCGCAGATAGTTCACCCAGGGAAGAAAAGGTCTTGGACGTGGCTCTGAGCGCTGCAGACTCAGCCTTGCCCTGCTCCAGGCAAGGCCCCAGGGAGTGCTTGCCCAACTCCGGAGTACTCTCCTACTTTGGACTCTGGCCATTGTCAACTCCTGCAGGCTCAAGCTGGCCTCTCCAGTCACACTCAGTTCTTTCATATCCTGCTCTCTCCAGCTCCCTGGCTTTTCAAGCAGGCTCTTCTTCCTCATCCTCTGGGTTTCAGCTTAGGGAGCGTTTCCTTCTGGAAGTCTTCTTTCCTGACATACAACCCTCCTTCCCTCCCCCATGTCTCCCAACTGTCTGTGCGCTCATCTTGCTCTGTGCTTTCCTGTTCTCAGCACTATTCATATTAAATTATCAGTGACCTGTTGCTTGTCTGTCTGCCTCCCTCATCAGACTGTCAGCTCTGTGAGGGAGGGATTGCAGTGTGCTTGCTCGCCATTGTATCTCCAGCACCGTGCCAGGCAACATAGCACACGGCACACGCTCCAGAAGCGCTCCTGTCACCATCTTATCACTTTATACACTTCCTCTTAGCAACACGTGCTCCAACCTTTCTTCTGTCCTTTACTGTGTATTTACCTGGTTTTCCAAGGTGTTCGTTGCCTATACTTTGGGTAAAAACAAACAAAAACAAAACAAAGCCCCAAAGCAAACAAAACACACACACACACCAGAACTGGTTCCTTAATAAGTTATTGCTGAGGTTTTGCAAACCAGCTGCTCTCCTTGAGCTGTTGATGAGTCTGATTTAACTTCAGTAAAATGATGGAACGAGTGTTGCCTGTCAGTCAGCCAACTCTTCAAAAGCCACCTTTCCAGAACTCAGGGCTGCCT
>NW_017731443.1:4113552-4118815 GCF_001890085.2 Hipposideros armiger
TTTTGTGATTTGCTTCCCCTCCAACCCTTAACAGTAGGTTTGGAGATGTTCTGTGTAGGCCAATACAGATTGACTTAATTCTTCTCCACTGTGGTGAAATATTACATAGCATAGATGAAGTACTATATGTTTAATGATTCCTCTAGTGACAAACCTTTAAGTAATTCCCTGTGTCTACGGAACATCCTTGCACACAAATGTACATTAGAGTACCTGTACAAGTACTTCACTTGGATACCTAGAGATGGAATGGTTGGGTGAAGGAGCACGTGTGTTTAACATTTTAGTAGTTACTCCAAATCACCCTCCCGAAAGGCTGTATTCAGGTACATTCCCACACCTGGGTGTGAAAGCCCCTGCCTTCTCCATACTCTTGCTGGTTTTTATTGATCTCTTTTATTACTATTATTATTATTATTATTACCAATCTGTTGGTCAAACAAACATGATCTCATTGTTAGAATAAAAATTTCAGTTCCATCTTTTTGTCCAGGAAATTGTGAGTGGTTCTTATTAGTAAGGTAATCACATGTGTAGTAATAATACATGTTCTGTTACATAGGAACTGTTTTATCACACACACACACACACACACACACACACACACACACACACACACTGCTCATCCTCTCTTCTCTGTAGTGGCTCCAAGGAGTTCTTTGCAGCCACAGCCGCCCCTTCCTCCATGTCCTTTCCTGCCACACAGTGGCCATGTCCTGCAATGACGATGCCCAGTCGTCTATGCAACCAAGCCTTCCCTGCTCCCCAGCCTCTGGGGCTTTCCTTTGATTAGCTGGCTCAGAACACGGCAGCAGAAGCTGCTGGCTTTGTCCTTTGCCTGGCTTTGAGGATATCAGGCCCATCTTCTGGTGCATCAGAAGCTATACCACAGGCTGGATCCTGCCTCAATCTTTTCCAAGCTCACACATCACCTAGCACAATGTTTTCCATAGAGAAGTGCATTTTCAAAGCAAAAGCTTTAAGAGCATTTGAAATATTACGCCGTTTAACTTCATGGTTATCCCCCTTCCCCCATGTCATGGATTTTTTCTCCTATTTTTCTAAACCTCTGTATTCAAGCTAACACCCAAATGATAGCTGTGAAAGGATTTTTCTCTCTGAAAGTTTTCTCTAGGCATAGTTCTTTGTTACTAACAAGATATAGCTTAGACTCATTTAATGCCTTAATATTAAAATCTGGTGATTGAACTGGAATCACCACCCACTACGGTTGGATTTAATAATGGTTTCCTCCTGAGGTTTACATTTTTAGAGGAAGTATAGGATTTTGAGTGACTTGTTTTTTTGTTTTGTTTTGTTTTGTTTTTTGTTTCAAGAAGAAGTGTCTCACTTTATGCCCCTTTTTATAGTTGACCATTATCTCATCAGTAAAAAGTTCTTTTACATAGTTTAGATCAGGGTTTTACTTCCTCGTAATTCTTATGCTCCAATTGTGACTTGTTTTGATGGTTTCAGATTAATTTTGTATTTGTATCAGAAAACCATTTGCTTGATGATTTGATTGCTTCATTTTCTAAAGTGAATTGAAACTGAATTTATTTCCCCTTTATCCAGTCCAGCTACTTTGATGGTTTTGGTAATATTACTCTGTTATTTCTAAAACACACTAGTTTTGGCCACAAGTTCTACCAACAGGACACAACGAGGCAATCTCTCTATATATTTAGCTAAGAACCATGTTTTCTTCAGTATAACTTCCTATTTTGGATATTCTGGTAACTTTGGCTTGGACTTTTTTCTCTCTCATATTTTCTAATATATGCTGCAAAACATGAGTGGATGGTTTAAGTTTTGAGGGTGGGTTCATGAACCAGATGGCCTGGGTTCAAATCCCAGCTCTCCCACTCCCTAGTTGTATGATCGTGGGCAAGTTACTTAAGCATTCTGTGCCTTAGTCTTCTTTTGGGTAATCAGAGTAATACTAGCAGCTACCTCCAGAGTTGCCATAAGGAGTTAACCTAGAAGCTAAGACAGTGTTTGGCACATGATAAGTGCTGACGTGTTTGCCATTATTATTCAATCTTTTCTGAGAGAAAAAAACATTCCTTTCTTCTGTGGTTGTTCAGACTTATTCTGAGTTTCATTTTGTAATTGAAAACTAACAAATTGAAAGAGAGGGAAGAGTCACTGAATGCTCAATCAAAACTCTTTTTGGAAAAGGCAAGACTGTTTCTGTAAACTAATTCACACTTGATTATTCAATTAGAATTTTTGAAAATTTATGGACTAAGAAGAATCAGTGGCATGGAATTAATCTATGTGCAGTTTTTAAGAGCCTTGGAAGTTTTCATGCCATTGGTTGTTAAAGGAATGCAAGTTTTCATTCAGTTGAAAGTATATTTGTCCTTCCCTCCCTACTTCTATCCCTCCCTCCATCCCTCTCTCCATCCCTCCCTTCCTCCCTTCCCTCATCAGTCATCTATCCAAGCCACAAACATTTCCAGAACCTGGGACACTGTACTAGGGTCTACAAATAGGGACACAAAGATGAATAATCCATGGTCCCAGCCCTTAGGAAAGTCTAATGAAGGATTTGCTTATTACTTATGATGAGGAAAAATNCTCTTAGCTGTAGAGGGCAGTGTCACTGGCCCTCATATGTGGGATCCGAACCGGGGCCCTCTGGCATCCCAAGCGAGTTCTCAACCATCGCGCCACTCGGCCGGCCCTGGGAAGTGTGACTTTTGATTATTCTGTTCTCAATAGATCATTTTGATTTTTATTAATTAAAAAAAAAACATCTTTCTGATGAGATTCTGAGTGCCCCTACCAGGCTTTGTTTTCAAAAGAGAGTAAAACAAAGAAAGCACCTTGGTTTCTTCTCCCTCCCTGCCTTCCTTCCTAGTGAAATTTTTGACCAGAAACCCCAGGATGTGGAGAGTTGTGTTTTCCGCCTGAAGCAAGGTGGGGCTGGCCTTCTCTTTGTTGCAGATCACTCCTCTACCCCACCCCCTACCCCGCCCGCTGTGCTGTTCAAGCTGGACAGATGCAGTGACAGTGGTTCAGTTGCCAGCTTTGCAGACCGTTGCAGAATGAGACAAAGCCCTTGTGTATTTTGCTGGGAAGCACTTGGCTGTGAAATAGTGACATGTGAGCACTGGAGAACATTTGCGGTGTCCGATCATACGGGGCTCACAGCCACGACTTTCAGAGCATTTCCAAGCCTCCTTCGAGGACAGCGAGGCTGGGCTTTGGTAAATGTGTGTATCTTTCTCAAGTTTGGACAAAGTCCTTCCAGAAAGTAGATTTGGAGGCATTGAAATCAGAAATCTCCTGAGGAAGAGGGTATGCAATTGTGTGTTTTAATGTGATGCAGGGCTGCCCGAGCAATTTCCACATCCAATTGTCAAGAGAGAAGCATTATTTCCAGCCTAACGCAGACTTGTTCAAATGGCTGCCGACCCAGGGTGCTTGTGCCGGTTCCTTGTCCACAGAGAGTAAGTTCCTGAGCTAGAGGATCCCAGCTGAGGGCAAGATTGAAAGGATTACTTACTATGTGCTGTGGTGGGTCAGGAATCTCCCAGCTGATTCTCTTGGTTCAAAGTGGAAAAGAATGAAGTGGTGGTGGTTTTTTAGCCTGATTTTTTTAGCTTGATTTTCAAGATGGTCAACGGGGCTGGGCAGTTTAAAGCCCACATGGGTTTTATAAATCATCACAGCAATGCAGAGCTGCTCACCACACCTTACGTGCTTCACCATCGGGCTCTCTGAGGGAGTGCACGTAGGTTGGGGAGGAACAGGTTTAAACCTGACCCTGATCATTAACAAAGCCAGTCTTCCCGAGCAAGCATGAATCTCTGGGCCAATCAGGTCACCTCAGCTTTCCAGCACCCGTGTGAACTGGCGTGGCAGGGAAGCGGGCTGGGCTGGGCTCCCATGGGGCCGCCTGGAGCCTATAAGGTGTGATTTGAAGGCCTTAGGAAAGGCTGCCCTACCCTGAAATGTCTCCCTTACTGGCTTGTCAAGAATGTCTGCAATTTCACTATTATTAAGTCATTCCTTTGTGTTTACCACGGGCCCTGTCCTTGCCATCCTGTAAATGCAGGTTGGTCTGGAATACAGGATTCCCTTAACCTTTTCACCTTAAATTGTATGTTTAATCTCTTGGGTAAGCCACAGATTCAGTTCCACTTTTTGTTTTTCCAGTTTTATTGAGATATAATTGACATTTGACCTGGTATTACTTTGAGGTGTAAAGCAGGATGATTCAATGTATGCATATATTGCGAAATGATCACCACAGAAAGTTTATTTGGTCTCAGTTCCACCTTTTCATGTTAGGCCTCCCTGGAGTCACTTCACCTATCCCATTCCCTACGCTGCTCAGCTTACACAGGAAGCAAAGCTGGAAGCCAGGTGGCCTGATGTGGGGGACAGAGCTGAGGAAGGAGAGGAGAGGACACTGAGGACCAGCAGGCTCTCAGCTCTGGTGCCAGATGGCACACAAAGGGGGATGTTCTCCCTTCTTTTTTCCAAGGTGGCTCGCTGTCAGCTCCTACACAGGTATTTCCTCTCCACTCTCACTTACTTCCACTCGCTTGTTTTCTTCTTCCCGTCTGTCCTCTGTCCTCCTACCCTTTCGCCAGTCAGTTGTTCTAAGTGGCCCCATGCAAGAAGGGAACTCTTTTTGGCAGCTTGGAGGAGCCAGGAGCCCCTAAGCCAGACCAGAGGTTGGCTGCACCCTTCCCCCATCCCGCACTTGGTTCTCACTCCCTCCATGAGGCCTGGGGAGTGGCTCAGGAGCTGCCCAACTGCAGGCACCCCAGCTTGTCCAGCTGGTTGGAGCAGACAGGAGAGTGTTTAGTGAGGGACCAGCCAGGTGCTGTGGGCTTGCACAAAAGCCTTAAGCCATTCCCACCTTTTCCTCTTTCCCTGGCCTAGAAGAGAGCCCATCTCTGTCATGCCCCTGCCTCTGGGCATATTATGTCAACCCAAGGAACTCCCAGAGACACCCCCCCTCCCCCCCACCCCGCCCTCGCACTCCAAAGGAGATGATGCTGTAAAACCCCGCTGGAATATACTCCACGAAGGCCGATGTTTTAAAAATATTTCCCTAGCATCTAGAACAGTGCCTGGCTCATAGTAGGTGCTCAATAAACAGTTGTTGACCTAACTTCCTCTTGTTGAAGTAATCACAGCTGGTAAAATACTTCCAACCTTGACGAACACTTAATTGTGTAGGCAGACATTTTTAGGACTAACATTTCCAAAGACTTAATTTTTAATTATACCACATAGCTAT
>NW_017731443.1:4122810-4161651 GCF_001890085.2 Hipposideros armiger
GGACCCTTAGAGGAGTTCAATCTACTGGTTGGAAGTCCTGCCCCATGGCATCCGGCTCAGTGCTGGACAGGGAGAAGATGCCTGGTGGACAGTGACTCCCAAGCCTGCTTTCTACACGTCAGTTGACAGCATCTTGTTCCTGTGTTGAATTGAACCTTATCTCTTTTCTTCTGCCACTGCAAAATCCTTGAGGACAGGAACTGGAGCTGTTGAACTGATGAACCTGAGATGGCATTGTCCCCTTTGTACGAAGTTCATTGGACTTTCACAGAAGGATGTCTTTCAGCGTATGCCAACTCCTTTCTTAAGATTGATTCTGTTATCTCTTTTGCCAGCAGGGCTTCCAAGCCAGGGCGGAGTGGGCTGGGCTGGGATGCGGTGGGGGGTACAGGTGGGGCCTCTGCTTTTTTTATATACTTCCACTAGGCGTTTCAGAAGTGTTAACCAATTGGATGATTTGATGAGTTACCAGGTAATAATCCTTGTCCTTGTTAGAACACACCGCAGCCAGCAGCACTGGAAGGCAAAGACCAGAATAAACCTCAGGAGGCCACCAGCCAAGCCCCGGCTGTTTCCGTCTCTGCTACAAATGCAGGTGAGAGAAGGTGGTGGGGACTGAAGGAATGATAAGCTTAACTGTAGCAGCGATCCCCTCTATCCACAGATAAGCCCATGGGAGCATCCACAGATGACCCTGCCCTCCTGGGCCGTAGAAGTCACGTTCTGGAAAGAGCTGGCTCAGGACCCGAGGGGCCTGGCCCCTCCCTCTCCAGGGCCTAGAAATTCAAGTCCTCCTCTCCTTTCAGCTTTTATAAGTCTGCAGAAAATACACTTACTATAGAAGAGCTTTTTACTCCTTCAGGATTCTCAAGGGTTTCTTTGTATGTAGGGCCTCAGCTGAACATTTATATACTGACAGGACTGTATCTATTAAATTCAGAGTTCAGGGTGGGGCAGAGACTAGAGACTTAGAATGAAAAGGTCTGTATTTACGTCTAGTTGAAGATCTACTTGTGTTCAGGAGAAAGTATATTTGATCCTGTAACGTAAATGCTTTCTCTGGCTTCCCTGAGGGGAGATGTCGACGTGAAGGGTGAGACGAGAGGAAGAAGTAACTATGGGGTGTGGATATCCCGATCATAGGGAGCTAACTGGGGGGCTGTTGGTTCAATCTGGGCTAAAGCCATACTGGGGCCTGTCTCACAATTCTTTTTAAGGAAGTTGCAAACATTTAAAACTCAGGAGATTTCACAGAAAATAGAGAATGTGTGGGCTCTCGAAATTTGGAAATCTTCCTCGAGCCTGCATTCCCACATGGCCACATCAGCTGGAGCAGAGTGACTGCCCTGTCACTGGGGAATTGGGACTCGTCTGCTTCCTCCTCCTTTGCCCTAGGGACACCCCCCCCCCGCCCCCATCCCAGCACTGAGGGGTGCCTTGGCTCCTGAAGCTAAACCTCCAGGGGTTCTATGCATCCCCTTCTCTCCCCAGCACCCCACCTCTATCCTGGCATCTCCTTTCCAAATAAATATGTGTTTGCCCTTCCCCCTTAAAAAAAATCCTCCCTCCCCTGTCCCCTTTCTTGCTGTGGTATTGTCCCAACCTGCCTGAAAGGGTCACCTCTTCATCTCCTACTCCAGTGGCCCACCCACTGCCACCTACTGTCCTTGCTTATCCTTTATTCTGCCCAGTGCAGTCTCTGGGCACTTGGTGCTATACCTCCTCCCTCCTGGAAGCCCTCTCCTCCCTTGGCTTATGACGTCTCATTTGTCTTGATGTCTGTGCAGTTAGGACAAATTTGCCCTCCCTTCTCAGGCCCCTGTTTTCTCACAAGCTCACACATGGCAGAATTTTCCAAGGACCTGGCCTGGGGTCTTTATTTTTCTCACTCTGGACTCTGGACAACCTCTCGGGGCCAGCCGATTCTCAAGCTTGCTCTCCAGCCTGCCGTCTCTTCTGAGCTCCGGGCATGCACATCTGGGATGCCTAACACGGGCTCACCTCCACCTCCCCTCTTTCTGCCAACCTGATCCCCTTCCTATTTTCCCTGCCTCTGATCGGCTCTGCTAACCATCTGGTCACCACACCAGTCGGTCACCTCCTTAATATTGCTGACATCTTGGGTTTTCATTATTTGCTGCAATTGCCTCCGAACTGGTCTGACTGTCTTAGATCTTTTCCTCCACTTGATGAAGTGAGCTTTATGTAGAGGTCAGTCTAAAATAAAAATCAGATCATCTTACTCCCTTGCTGAAAATTCTTCAGTGGCTCCTCCTGGCTTTCAGGGGGAAGTTCACATCCTTGGCTTAACACACAAGGCCGCCGTGACCTGGCTTCTATCTCAGTACCCACAGCTTCCCGTGCGCACCTTTCACTCCAGCCATCAAAGTGCTTGCAGGTATCCAAGTTCATGATGGTGGCCCCCGCTTCTGTCTTTACCATGCTCTTCCACACTCCTTCTGCCCCCTGTTTTTCTGGGCTTTTGAATTACCACCCCAGGCCCACCTGAGCCTCCAAGTCTGGGCTCAGTGCCACTTCTCTGTGCTCTCCCATGGCACCCAGGTGACCCTGTTTTGGCTCCCACAGTACTGGGCGTCCACTACTTCACATCCAGTGGAGACCTGGGAAGGCCCCCGGCACAGTAAGCCTGGTACGTAACATAGATGGATGGTGCCAGGCGCCTCTGGCTGGCTTCCCAGCACTCACGTGCTGGACACTCCTATCTTGCCCTTTTGGGAGCAGATTCTAGCTTCTCACAGTGTCCGCCTTCCCCACGCAGCACTTTTTTCTTGTCCAATGTACTTCGTCGACATTTATTAAGTGTCTTGGGAGTTAAAGGTGATTGGATTTGACCCCTTTCCTCAAAGGACTTGTTATCCACTGGATGCATGATAGCTATTCATTCAATGAACCTTGATTGAGAGCCAGCAGTGAAGAAGGCACGATTAAAGCAGTCAGGCCCAGGGACTCCGATAAAGTCTGCAGAGCTTAGAAGAATTTACAGGGCTTTCCAGCTTCACGTGCCTTGGTTTAAACTAAAGGAGAAAGATGACAGTTATCTTTGCTGGGACTCATCTACAGACCATGTCACAGGCTTTTCCCTGATTGTGGACGTTTCCTTAGAAACCAACGTGCACGTCCATCATTTTCATAGACTTTGAAGCTGGAGTTTCGTATAAACATTACTTCATTAGAATGCCAGAACCTTGCCTGCTCCTGCCGTGGGCCTCCAGCTTTCTCGAAATTGACATCTTAAGAGAGGTCTGCCATTTCCTGTAATACAATTTAAAAACATGTTTGAACAGAACAGAGCTTAGGCTGACTTTCTCATGGTAACACTGCTGTCGGCTGTTGTCATCGAGAGTCATTTTGGTAAATAAGCAGAAAATCAGTGGGTTTGATCAGAGAGCCGTTGCTGGCTGTGAGATAAGGCTGTGAAGCTCAGAGCAGTGGAGTTTTGGAATCAAGACATCTACCTGGTCACCCGGTGCCCTAAATGTTCAAGCGGTTTGGAAGGATGAAATGCTAGAAAGTTAAATCTATGATGTCAACCCAGAAAGTCATGTGTTGGATGTCACACTGCCTGGTGTTGAGAGCAGTTTGGCTTCAACTGTTAGGAGCCCTGCTCTGGCTCAAGTCTGTCTGGGTTTGAATTCTGCTTCTGCTAGCCTGACCTTAGGCAAGTCTTAGTTTCCTCATTTGTGCAAGTCGGATGATTAGAGTACTTCCCTTACGTGGTGGTTGTGAGGATTAAGCCAGTTGGTACACGTGCAGTGCTTAGGGCTGCGCCTGACACTTTGCGAGTGCTCAATGCCTGTGAGATGATATAATTCGGCGCTTTTATCAGCCTCACCGGGGACTGTTAACTGTGATGACTTTCTCTTAGTCACCAAAACTGTCATCTGATCCTCCCACCCCCCATCGGGGGTCCACAGTGTCTCTGTTCCTGTTGTGTAACCCCCCTTTGCTCACTTTGCTTCTCTGACCATCTTTTTCCAGTTTTATCCTCTTTCAGATTGTTGTTTCTGCCTGGAATAGGCTTCTTTTTTGCCCCTGCCCCACCCCCTCAATGATCTCACCCCATCTTTGTTCTGAAGCCCCCTTAGTGGAATGGAAGCAGATATTCCTGTACCCACATGTTGGGAAAGGGCCAGGAAGGCAGTTTCCAGGCTCTTGGCCTCATGTGGAAAGGCGCTGGTTTGGTTATTAGATGGCCATCAGCTGTAACCAGTTGGCCATTAGCTACTATTGTTTTGCATATAACTGCCAAAGCTGCGTTAGCAAGGATGGGTGTCAAGGATGGTGCAGGTCCTGCGGATCCTGCTTCTTGTGTCTCCCCGGCCATCATCGAGAATACAATATAATAGTATGAACCTTCTATCTGTGGCTCCATGGTTCTTCCTTTTCGGCCTCACATCCTGTATTCATCTGCTGGGAGCTGAGCCCCGGCATGACATCACAGTTAACCCTGGGAAAACTCTAGGATACATTTTCATTTTGAGTTTGTGTTTATAACTCTCTAAAGCTTTATAGAGCCCTTGCCAGTGGACTAACCTGGGAGATAACCATCTATTTTTTAAAAAATTGTAAAATATACATAACACAGAACTTCCCATTTTGACCATCTTTAGGTGTATGGTTCAGTGGCACTAAGTCATTCACACTGTTGTGCAGCTATCACCATCGCCTATTGCCAGATGTTTTCATCTTCCCAAACAGAAGCTCTGTCCCCATTAAACACTAACCTCCCCTTCCCCTGTCCCTCCAGTCCCTGGCAACCACATTCTATTTTCTGTTTCTATGACTTTGTGCTTTGGTGTCTCGCTTACTTCACTTAGCACAATGTCTTTGAGGTTCATCCACATTGTAGCACGTGTCAGAATTTCATTCCTTTTAAAGGCTGAATAATACTCCATTGTTTGTATATACCACATTTTGTTTGTCCATTCATCCATCGATGGGTATTTGGGTCATTTCCAAACCTTTTGGCTATTGTGAATAATGCCGTTATGAACCTAGGTGTACATGTATCTGTATGAGTCCCTGCTTTCAATTCTTTGGGGGTGAATACCCAGTAGTGGAATTGCTGGGTCATATGGTCCATCTCTGATTCAGGGCTGACTTTATAAATCAAGAGCAGAGCTTGACGTGGTACAGTGTCAGGTGGTCGCTGAACTTACCATGGCGATCACTTCTTCAGGTATATAAATGCTGAATAACTAACTATATGTACACCTGAAACTAATATACTATTCTATGTTAGCTGTATTTTCATAGAAATTAAAACAAACAAACAAACAAAAAACAGAGCCTGAACAGCTGGTGGGAAATCTCTCTCTTTACCACCCTTCCCTCCCCCCACCCCCATTGCCTCCTACAGACTTTGTCTCCAGAAATATCAACTCTACCCTCAGGTGGTTCAGGCTAAAACTTTGGCATCGTCCTGGACTCCTCTAATTCATTCACATCTGATAACTGGATCATGAGCGATTGCCATCAGCGCCATCAGCCGTATCCAGATCCTATACTTCTTCCCGTCTCCGCCGTTACGGCCCTGACCTAGGCCTCCCCATCTCTCATCTGGATTATGACAATTGTTTCCTAACTTGTCTCCCTGTTTCTGCCTTGGTCACCCTCTGGTCTCTTCCTAGTACAGCAACAGGTGTGACCCTTTAAAAACATTAGTCAAATAATGTCACGCGTCAATCAAGACCTTCCATTGCTCCCTATCTCACGGGAGGCAAAGCTCAGGTGCTTGCAAAGGTCTGTCGCCCTCACTGCTCTTTTGACCCCATGTCTCCTTGCTGTTCCAGCTCATGGCTTCTGCATTCACTGCGAACTATGCCTGAAGTGTTCTTCCCTTGACAAACTCTTGACCCTCCAGTGTCACTTCACCAGAGAGGCCTTGTCTGACCCCTTACATAAAGCAGCAAGCCTTCCCCCCGCTTACCTCAGTCATCATCTGTGCCTTTTCTCTATCTACTTATCGCTGTCTGATATTGTAACTCCCCAATTTGTTCATTTCCTTTTTCCTCGCTAGAATGTAAGCTTCATGATGTCAAAGTGTGGTTTGGTTTCTTGTCATAATCCTCAGTGCCTATAATAGTGCCCGCACATAGTAGGTGCCTAATTAGTATCTGTTGAATGAATGAATGAATGGTGCTTTGAGGTCCCCAGCTTAACAGTCCACGGATGTTTCTATGTCTCTGACAGTTGTACCGAGGTATCAAGGGTTCTGCTGCCATCTAGGCTCCGGTGTCAACTTTCTGGGTCCTGGGCAGCTTCAAAACAAAGTGAAATGGGTTGATTGGCATTTGCAACTCCCTTTAGCCTTAGTGGTTTCTGTAAATGCCCCTGATTGCTGCAAGGATTTATCCTAAAATAAACAGCCCTTCAAAGACACATGCCATCTGTGGTATTCCTCAAACTGGGTTCTGTGAGTTTCTTCTTAGGGGCCCAAGGAGTCTACATAATTCAGAATTTTGTTTTTACATTTCGATGACAATCTAAGAGAAAAAAGGATGGAAATTAATTCTTGGTGTTTTGATGACCGCTTTAGCGCCGAGGAGTGCCACTTAAGTGGTTCTAGTGTGGTGTTTGCATTCTTGGTACTTCGTGACTGCCTGGAGTGATGGCCTTTAACTCTTACTTGTTTAGACTGGGGTCACTGGTTTGTGGATGTCTTCTCAAAAATCTGTAATTTTTTTCTTTCCAGTAAAAGGCGTCTGAATGCAAAATATTCAGACTACACAGCTAATAACCATGAATTACAGTGCAGGCAGAAATACAACACCAGGATAGAATCTTTCAGGCTCCAGACCGCAGTTTTATGTGGGTCTGAGTCAGCCTGAGGCAACAGGGTATGGAACAGACATAAGAACATTGGTCTTAGAGTCAGGACACGAGAGTTTGCACCAACCTCTGCCTCTGAATCAACTGTGACCCTGGGTTTGTCAGCCCACTGTTCTGGGTCTCTGTTCTTTGTCTATAAAATGAACTTGGAATCCCTACGTTCTCTTCCAAGCTTTGACATTCTATTTTGTGAGGTATGTTGTGCAGAAACGTCCATTTGGACACCAGGAAAAATGCTCTGTTAGTACCAAACCTAGAGCACCGGCGATGAGAATGCATAGTGACTACGTTTACTGAAGTGTCCATTCCAGGCTTGCCTTCAATGAGTCCTCTTTTCTGAGGCCTCACCCTAAAAGTCACACCTCCATCTCTATCCCATTTACCCTGCTGGAGTTTTCTTCATGTTCTTTTTCGATGTTCTTGAGAAAATCTGACTTTTATTTTACTTTGCTTATTTCTTATTATCTGTCTTCTTCTAAAGGTAAACTCTGTAAAGTAGAGGTTTCTTTGTTTGTCATGCCTTGGAACAGTATCTGTCATTTAGCGGGCACCTGATCAACATTTGCTGAATGGACTGTTGATCTGGGCGCCTTCTCTGCTTTGGGTACCATGCAAAGTGCTTTACACTTTAAACAGTAAATGACAAAGTAAGTATTATTATTAGTCTTAATGTGATGGCTGAGAAAACTGAGGTTTCATAAAAACTGGGTAATTTTCCCATAAGTGTCAGAGTTGGGACTTGAACACAGATAAGTCGCACACCTTGCCATATTCGTCTTTAGCTTTGGCATCTCTCAGCTAGGAGGGCTTCAGTACCAAATGCATCAGGGCACAGATGAACTCTGCTTTCTTTCTCCCTTCTTTCTAACATTGCTTTGGGCATGTGGAGAGGGGACATCAAATTCTCATTTATTGAAGAGACTGTCTTTTCCCCATCATATACTGTTGGCTCCTTTGTTGTAAGTTAATTAACCATGAACACATGGTTTTATTTCTGGGCTCTCTATTCTGTTCCAGTGATCTATGTGTCCGTTTTTATACCAGTACTATACTGTTTTGATGACTATAGCTTTGTAATATAGTTTGACATCAGGAAGTGCAATGCCTCCAAGTTTGTTTTTCTTTCTCAAGATTGCTTTGTCTATTTGGGGTCTTTTGTGGATCCATACAAATTTTAAGATTGCTTGTTCTATTTCTGTGAAAAATGCCATTGGAATTTCAATGGGGTTTGCACTGAGTCTGTAGATTACTTTGGGTAGTGTTGATGGAAATCAGATTCTCAGAGTCCTCCTTGGCTCCATTTCCTTGCTCAGACTGTGTAGAGAGCACATTGTGCAGGATTTCAGAACTGGGTAGTTTGTTAGCTATCCTGTGGTTACACCAATCCCTTCATTTTAAAGCTGAAGAAATGAAGACCCCCAAAAGCTGAGTGCCGCATGACTTCTGTATTGTCTTGAGCTATGACTGACTAATTTATGAGCCTTAGTGGCCTGGGTGGTAAACCAGAAGGCCCACGGAGTTCCGGAATGCTGGGAGCCTGCACAGCCTCAGAGATCCACCCCACCCTGATACTTGTACCATCCAGCGGCCCCTTGGGCCCTGGCCTTCGGGGGTCTCCTGTAACTTGGGTGCTGTTCAATTTCAGGAGGAGTAGATGCTGGCTGAGGTCCCTGCCTTTGATCAGGTCACCCTCCAGACAGTGCTTCTTTTTCTTCTTTTTTTTCAGACAGCGCTTTTTGATGCATTTGTGTTTCAAAATGTCATCTTTTTGGTATTCACATGCACCAGATGGATGAGTTTCAGGATCGTTCTGTGGCTTCATGTCCCTTACAGTTTGTCTCCATCTTTTCCCTCCCAGGTCTCTTAGGAGTTAAATGCTCCCAGGAAGAAGCACGTTAGGAATGAGGATTGTTTTATGTTTATGAATAAGCTGTTGCTTACTGATGTTCCGATTACAGACAAAATGTTCCTGTTCCACTTTGTTACACATGAAATCGTAGTGAACAGTACACGATCAAACATGGTTAAGTGGTTCAGTGATGTGGTCTCACTGCATTAGGTGTAGAAATTCAGGGGAAAAGAGTATTGAACAGGGTTGTATGGTCAAGTAATAATAAAAATAAAAATAAAATAATAAGAACTCACCCTCATTAAGCACTTTCTATATGTTAGGAATGATACAAATCTGTTATGTGACTTAACTCATTGAACCCTCATAGTAACCCTATGAAGCAGATGAAATTATATCCTCATTTTACAGTGGA
Source organism: Hipposideros armiger (assembly GCF_001890085.2). Classification (NCBI taxonomy): domain Eukaryota; kingdom Metazoa; phylum Chordata; class Mammalia; order Chiroptera; family Hipposideridae; genus Hipposideros; species Hipposideros armiger. The sequence continues at coordinate 4,131,927 of NW_017731443.1, forward strand.
AGAATATAAAGCCCTGAAAGAGGAAGTAATTTGCCCAAAGTTATAGAGACTGGGAAGGGCAAAGCCAGGATTTGAATCCAGACTCGTTGGCTTGAGCTCTTTCTCTTAAATGCAACATCTGATGGCCTTGATGAAGGTTTTGTGAAGGAGATGAGACTTGAGCTGTGCCTTTATTTATTTTTTATTTATTTATTTATTTTTTTTTTTAAAATATTTTTTATTGGGGAATTGGAGGGATGGGAACAGTGCTGGGGAATTGGGGGAAGGGGAACAGACAAGTTGTTGTCGTTTTTTTGTTCTTCAATCTAGTTGTGGAGGACGTTGCTTCACTGGCCCAAGTTGGCACCATCATTGCGCTCTTCCAGGGCGAGGCAGATCAGTCGCCGGCTTCTGGACGGCCGCTCACTGCGGCTGCTGGCCGCTCACGCTGGCTGCTGGCTACATACGGTAGCCCATGGCAACCCACTGCCACAGGGAGTGCAGCCTACGGCCGTCGCCGTCACCTACGCCATCATGGCAGCCCAGCTCCAGGTTGAGCTGTCGTTCAGCATCTTAGCTGTAGAGGGCAGTGTCACTGGCCCTCATATGTGGGATCCGAACCGGGGCCCTCTGGCATCCCACGCGAGTTCTTAACCATCATGCCACTCGGCCGGCCCTTGAGCTGTGCCTTTAGAATGAGAGGTCTTACAACCTGGGGACAATCTGAGTGATGGCCCAGGGATGGGGTGGGGGAGGGGCAGACCCCAACAGGGAAGATGAGACTGACCTCACTCAACAGAGGACACATATTGGAGAGCAGTGGAAAGATAGTGGAGCAATAGGGTGGAGACAGATGGTAAAAGGTCTTAACATCTAGGCAGAGGATTTAGACTTGGTCTGGAAGGACATAGCCTTTGATGAGTATTGAAGGGTGACTTGCTAGAAGCAGAGGTTTGGGGAGGTCTTGGGGTAGCCATGGTAAGAGGTGTGGAGGCAGGGATGAGGCGCTGAAGGGTCTAGCCTCGAATGGTCAAGAGGAGTAGAAGGAAGGGAGAGTGGCGTGACAGAATTCACAGAGGGATCGACAGGTGGGAGAGGGAACAGCCAATTGATTTTGAGATTTTGAGTCTGGTGAGAGGGACAATGTTGACTCCAGGGGTTATGATCCCAGTGCTTGTTCGCTTAAATTCTATCACAAGAGGGTGAGTCCACAAAGAATTAAACATTTATGATATAGTCAGGTAATTTATCTTAAACTCTCACCTGTCGGGTAGCCTACTAACATAGACTTTTCCTATTGATTGTTGTATCTGTCAGGGTTCGATCAGAGAAGCAGAACCTCCATGAGCCATAGAGAATAAGGGGTTCATCCTAGGCGTCAGAGCTCCTGCGATGGTGGGAGTTGGTTCTGCAGTCTGTAAGGTGTTGTCTCTGTGTCTCAACTGGGCCAGCTTGGGAGGGAAGACGATGTGGAGTGGGGACGATGAGGGACAAACTGGAACCGCATCTGGCTCTTATCGCCTGCTATCTCTGTGATGCGGGTGACCTGTGAGACAAGCTGAGACAAGTATGTCCCTCACCCCAGAGACATACACCTGTGGGTCAGAAACTGGAGGAGCTGCGGGCCCAAGGGCTGCCCCATGCCAACAAGGTGAGCCAGAGAGCACTGGCAGTGTGTGAGTTGTCCCCATGTCTGCCCTACACGACCTTCAGAGCATAACAAAATGCCTGCGCTTCACTTGTGCTTCCAAATCTTGCACACATTTCTCTTGTGGCCACTCTTAACCCAGGACCCTACAGGGAAAGGAATTCTGGGAACTGTGGCAAAGCTGACCCAGTACAAAGCCATCATGATTGTCCACATACATAACAGATTCACTTTAACTCTTCTCTTATCCTCTCTAGGGATTTAATTTAAAGGATGTCCATAGGTGTAGCGTGAACTTTTAGTGAATCTGTTGTAGCCACCATAATACCTGAGTATCTCTCCACCCTCCCTGCAAATTCTTAATAAATATCATCTCTTCTCTAACCTTCCTGAGGTTTAATTTGTTTCTGAAGGTAGAGTGAATGGGGCAGGTAAGTTCCAGCCGTGGGATGCCTTACTGGATTTTAAGAGGCGATGTGACATCTTACGTGAAGATGAGTTCACTGCTCCAGGCTGGGCTGATTCTGGCCAACACTCAAATAGGCGCAGGTCATGGGGTTTTTTTTGTTGTTGTTTTATAGCTACATCTTCTGTATTAGTTTGCTAGGACTGCCATCGACCCAGTGGCTAAATAACAATTTATTTTCTCACAGTTCTGGAGGCTAGAAGTCCAAGATCATGGTGTTGGCAGGATTGGTTTCTTGAGGACTCCTTCCTTGGCTTATAGATGATGGTCTTCTCCCTGTGTCTCTACATGGTCTGTGTCCTTATTCCCTCTTGTTATAAGGACAACAGTTATATTGGAATAGGGCTCACCCTAATGAACTTATTTTAATTGAATTACTTTTTGAAAGACCGTAGCTTCAAATACAGTCACATTCTGAGATACTGGAGTTAGGACTTTCTCATACGAATTTTGTGGGGACACAATTCAGCCCATAACACCTTCCTTCTCATCCAAGTTACCTCAGGGTGAAAGGTCAGCCCAACACCTATACCAGCGGCTCAGTTCTTCCCTATAGTTACTCGTGGAAGGTGGCCTCTGGGCTTTTCTGGGAAGATCCAGAATGTTATTTCTGAGGCCTGTTTTCATGCGCATGGCTGTCCTTGCCTAGGCAAGGAGTGTTCCTCCACGCCACACATTCCGACTTGGTCAGATCAGAAAGCAGCAAATCCAGGGGGATTGTTTTTTTTTTTTTTTTTTACTGCATGCAGAATTCCTTGTATAGTAGAGAGTTCAGGAAGGAAGGCCCCGTTTGAGGACAGAGGTCAGGGCCGTGAAGCTCAGGGCCCCTGAGAAAGGGTCAGCCTCGTCCCTGCTAATCCCAAACTTGCTTGATTAGCTTCTGAATTGATGTTTCTAGAATGAACTCTGTTACAACCAGCAATCTGATTTAACCCTTAAGCTTTATTTTTCTGCCACGCCTAAAGTCTCAGTCTCTAAGGGGATTTGGGGAGAAGCAGAAGCAAGATTGGCAAGACTGAGGGTTCTGCGGCTCTCGCCGTCCAGGGCAGCTGGCCACCGGGTCCAGCCTGCTCCCCCAGGAGGCACAAGCGGGGAACGGAGGGCCGCCTGCCGGGCAGGAAGCTGACTCTGGGCCAGGCTTCCTGCGACCTTCCTACGGCCCTTCTGCTAGGAGTGGGGAGACAGGGGGGTGACACCCTTCTAGAAATCTGGCAGAATCAAGCTAAAGGGGCACCTGACATCTTATCTCTCGCTCCCCTAGATTTTTGCTCCCTGGTACTGACCAAATTTTCCATCACTTTTTATTGAAGTGAAGAACAGTGGAGATAGGAAAATTCTCTAAAGCCGCTTTGGAATACTTTCAAGAATAGCTTCAGCGAAGCAGGGAAAAGGACAAGATTGAGCCCAGGGCTGGATCACCCACTTGGAGAGGTGGTTCTAGAGAGAGACCTGGGATTTCACGCTATGTCTTCACACACAGAAGAAGGGAATGGGAGGCGTTGGGCTGGAGGGAGGGAGGCCTGGTACTTGTCCAGGATGTCCCCCCCTGCATGGTGACAGGCTCTTAGGGAATCTTAATAAAGGAGTCAGGAGCAGCCTGGCAACCTCCCAACCCTTCTTGTTCCCGAGACAAAGATGTTGGCCTGACAAAACTGTTTAGGTAATTTCTTAGTGCCTTTACCGCTTTACAGACCCCAAACTACCCAAGTAAATAAATCTCTTTAAAAAAAATAAAGCTATTAAAAATTTGTCCAACTATCTTATTACAGTAAGTACTATAAAGTAGGTGTACTTTGTAATCTTAACTGTTGACATTAGTGGAGACACTTGTGTGTCAAAGGGCCTAGGAGGTATTATTTCAGAGTGACTTCTGTACTGTTGTGCACTTGCCTCTTTTCTAAACATGGCCAGGGGTGGTGAATTTGGGAAAGGTAAAAGAGGAGAAAAAAGAAAAGAAGAGGCACTTTTCCACCAGCGCTCTCCAAAGGGCTAGACTAGAAAATGGTTTAAATGGCCTATCAGCTGGGTCTGGGGGTTGTGGGGAAGCCTGGGGGGCATGGCAGGGGCTGGAAGGGTCCAGCTTTAGTGTGAAGAGACTTTGGGGCCAAGCCTTGCCCCTCCCAGCCTTGGCAGGAGGGGATTCTAGCTGAGAAGAAGGGAATGTGTGCGCTGAGCTGAGGGACCTGCCTGGCTGAGGCTGTGGGAGGCGAGAGGCCATCCCAAAGCCACAAGGAGTAGTGGGTGAGGAGATAAGGAGGCCGAATGCTTTGTGCTCTAAGATAACACTCTCTTCTGCAGAGGAAAGTTCCCTGGAGCAGAGGCAACTGGAAGAGATTCCAAGCCAGGGTTGCTCCCAGGCTGCTGATTTCTGAGGGTTTCTGGGATGCAGAGGTCTCTGAGTGAAATCATCTGATCAGGCTTCCCTTTGATGTTGGTCTACATGCCCCAGCCCTCACCACCTGACTTCCTGATCTTTCTCAAAAGGCCCCTGGCCTTTGCACATGCTAATCCTTTGGCCAGGAGTGCCCCTGCCACCCACTAAGGCAATTATCCTTCTGGATTTGGTGCAGCCCTTACTCCCTCAGGAAAGCCTTAACTCTGGACTGGGTAGGGGTCCTCTTTAAGTGCTCTGATCACTCCCTGAACTTTGCCTCTGTAACTTTTCCTCTCCTTTGCCTGGCAGTAAGCTCAGCCTCTAAGAAGTAGGAACCTCCTTACATGTTGCCAAGCATTCACTTCTGGCAGGCAACTCTTGGGAGGCCTGAGAGTGGGAGAAGGGAGACCCCTGCTGTCTGCAAGCCTGGGACTTGATGACTGGCATGGGGGCTGCTCAGTAAATATTTGTGGGCGGACTGAATGTAGTTTTGTTGAGCAGCTACCACACTCCCTGCACTTTATATACCTTACCTTGTGTGACCTGCGTAAGAACCGTGTGAGGAAGGTGTTGTGTTCATTTCCAGATGAGCACATTGGGGCTCAGCAGGCTCCATGACTAGACTGAAGTTACACAGCTAAGAAGCTGTGACAGTTCCCAGTTCTCACACTTAGGGTGCCTAAGAACCACAGGGCAGCTGGTCAAAAACGTAGCTTTCCTTGCACCACTCCCAAGATTCTGATTTTTGTCATGGCATGATTTTTTATTGTGCTAAAGTATACATAATATAAAACTTACTGTGTTAACAATTTTTAGGTGCACAGTTCTGTGACATTAGGCACATTCACACTGCTATACAACTATCACCACCATCCATCTCCAGAACTTTTTTTATCTTTCGAAACCGAAACTCTGTCCCCATTAAACACTAGCTTCCTGTTCTGTCTCCCCCCACTCTCCACCCCCCACCCCAGGCCCTGGCACCCACCATTCTATTTTCTGTCTCTATGGATTTGAGTATTCTAGGGCTCTCCTATCGGTGGAATTGTACAGTATTTGTCCTTTTGGGTCTGGCTTATTTCACTGTCACAGCATTTTAAACAAGGGCCCCTGGTAATCCTGATGCAGGGGTCTGGATCACTCTTTGAGAAATTCCAGTAGAGGATGGGAGGAGGGTGACAGAAACTCGACCCTGCTGCAGGTTGTGAGGGCTGAGTGTATAGGGATGGTGAGGGTTGGGGTGAGTCAGGGAGTGTGGGCTGAGAAGCAGGGTGGAGGAGGTGGGGGTGATGGTGACAGAGGGGCCCTGGGTTAAGCAGTGGCTGGTTCCTGGCACGTATTGCTCAGGGTTGGCTGTTGCCCAAGGCTTAAGAGCTCAAGGTGGACGGACAGTGGAGGGACAATTGTGGGAACTGGTCAGTTTAGGGAGGGTCCGTGAGCCAGGGTGAGGAGTAGGTCAGAGTAGGAAAGGAGCCTGGGGAGCGGTGGGGATGGGGCTTGCGGACCACAGAGGGTGAGAAAAATTAGAGTGGGTGGTGGGCGAGAGCCACTTGTGGCAACCCAACTGGAGGCACCCACGAGGAGCAGGGACCAGGTCCCGCTCTAGGTCTAGAGGCAAATGGTGGGAAGTCAGAGCTGATGAGTAGGGTTGGAAGATGTGGGAAAGCCCGCCTGTGGGCACCGGAGGATTTGACGTGGAGCCAGCCCTTTGTCTCAACCAGGAGATTGCGTGTACTTCCCCTTAAGGGGGCGTCAGTTTATGGGCAGCCTGGCTCTGAGGGAGATGTCCAGGGCCCTTGTGGGGAGTGGGACTGGCAGGAAGGGCAGCCCCACAGCACCCCCACTCCAGGGAGCAAGGTCAAATAGCCCTGTCTCGACCATCCTACCTTCCTCCATCTCTGTCCTCTCTCCCTTTCTTTATTTATGCTGTTCTTTCTTTTCTCAGCTCCTCCTTTTCTCTTAATTTCTCTTTCTCCTGCTGCCCCTGAATGGAGCTNGTGTTTGAATTAATAAGGTTTTATTTCATTCATCAATATAACAAGTATTTATTGAATGCCTGTTATGTTCCAAGCCCTGGGGATGGTCATGAAGAAGACCAAGTCTCCTTGTCTTCTTGGAAGATTTTAGTGGCAAAACACGAGGATGGTTGGCAGAAAAGGAGGAAATACGTTGAGTGTAGAGCTGATGGAACCTGCTGATGGATTGGCCACGTGGAAGCAGGGGTGAGAGAGAAATCAAGAGTGACTCCTGTGTAGTTTGGCCTGAACAGCTAGCTGGCTAAATGGCCTTGCCATTTACTGAGTTGGGGGAAACTGGGAGAAAGGATCTGGGAAAGAAAAGTCAAAAGTTCAGTTTTGGACACGTTAAGTGTGAGATTTTTTTTTTTAATTGTTAGTTTCAGGTGTACATAACAATGCAATAGTTATCCTTTTCACCCTTCACACAGAAAAGGTGTGAGATTCTTAGTAGACAGCCAAGCACATAGCTGGGTGTATAGATGTCTGGTGGTCTGGTGTTCAGGATAGCAGTCCAGGCTGGAGATAGATATAAACTGGGGCTTGTAATAGTTTCTTAGGGTGGCTTAAAACAACAGAAATTTATTGTCTCAGTTCTGGAGGCTAGACGTCTGAAATCACGGTTTTGGCAGAGCCATGTTCCCTCTGAAGGTTCTAGGAAAGTTTTAAAATGGGAAGTCCCATGTCCTAGGAACCCCCTAGTCCCGGGCAAACCAGGACAGATGGTCACTCTATCACCAGAACAGACTTGGAAGGGAGAGTCGGGTTCAGGGACGCCAAGAGCTTCATGGAGGGGAGATGAGGAAGCCTTTGATGGTGACTTCTGTTTTCTTGGCGACGTAAGGGGGGAGATTATGAACTGAGAGCAAAGACAGGGAGGGAGACCGGGGGCAGAGGAGAGAGGAGAAGGTGTGGAATAGCCATCTTGGAAAGGGGGAAAGGGAACTTGTAAGAAGTGGAGCAGCATTTCCGGGCAGTGCTGGGTGGCAACTTGAAATCTGTGGCCATAAATTTAAAGTGACATCAGTCAGCGTGGTTGTGGGGTGTATGCTCTCTGTAAAAATCTAAACAGCTCGTATTCTGTTATAATTAACTTGTTGGAACATATGGCATTGTTGTGTTGCCCTGGCATATGGAGGGAAACGGATACACCCTTAGAAACACTCCTGGTCTGTAGGACTTTCAGATGAAAACACAGCAAAGCCAGCTCTCCTGAGAGTAAATGAACACCTTTACCTTGACCTTCAATTTCTTCCATTACAGGCTGTTCACAGTTACAGTGCAGACCTGGCCACGTTGTCCAAACCTTTTGTAGCCATGTCACCCTTCCTTTCATCTCCCGCGGAAACACCTCAGTGGTTTGTTATGCCCAACGCTTGTTTGCAAGTAGCAATTACAGTGATTTGCACAAGCAACAATTTAACACTAATAGAAACAAAAAGTCATTGCCAGGCCTGATTCTGCTGATCTTCATGTTAAAGGAGTTCAGCTGGAGTAAGAGGGTAGGTTTTGGAGGAGGCTGGGACCCCATCATAGCTGTCAGAGACAAGCGTCAATGACATCCAGTGATAACTGTTGAAATGACCCCAACCCAGAGTGGGGTGGCCAGGCATATGCAAGTCTGCACATTACATTTCGTTTGCAAGTTACACATTTATTAATAAAAGATGATGTTACCACTTCTGACTTAAACTGAAGTTTTCCTCTCACTGTCAGAAAGGTAGATGTAAGCTGGCTTTTTAACTTTATGAAGTCCTTGATTTTGTTTCCCCCCCTGTGGGTATGGAGCTAGGTCTAACCTCAGACTCCCAGCCTCCAGAATGGTGAGATACATTCCTGTAGTTGAAGCCCCGCAGTCTATGGTATTTTTGTCAGAGTGGCTTGAACTTACTAAGATACCAGGAATGCTGCTAAACATCCTATAATGCACAGGACAGTCTCCCACAACCAAGACTTATCGGGTGCAAAATGTTTAAAGTGTTGCTGTTGAGAAAGTCTGCTCTAGGGTTGCTTGGACTGCGTTCGCAGTCAGAAAATGTTCCTTCAGAGACCGCTGGCCTCCCCAGGGCACCAGGCACCAGCACCTCTGTTCTCGTCCCTGTGGCTGCAGGAGACTGAAGCTCTTACCCAGTTACGGAAGCTCTTACCTAGTTCCTCCCAGGTCCTTCTCCTGTATTGGTGTAAATAAGACTGGAAGGCCCTTTAACTTGCAGTGGTTGTCCCCAGGAGGAGGAGGCATCTGGGTTAAACAACAGGGCGGGTTAGGTCCGGAAGGAGTGCAACAGTCCCAGCATCTGGTATCATCTATTTATTCTATTGAAATGTACCAGCTGGATAAGCACGGGATTTCTGTGAACAATTTGGCTCTTTAGAAGTTTTGTTTATGCCCTGAAAGAATAAAGAGATGAGAGATGAAGGCTGGCGGGAGATGATGAGCTGATGTGAAGGGTCCTTCACAAAAGTATTGACCTTGCCCACCTGGAATGACCGCCCATTGGATCCTTTAACCAGCACTCCAGCCTCACTCTGTGGCTGTGTGACGAAGCATCTGGGTGGTTAGCTGCGTTGTACACTTCTTAACTTTTGTGGTTTTGGCTGCTAGGAAGCCGAGTTCTAGTTACAGGAGCCATTCTGTAAACCCAGTGATGCTTTTTCATGTCATTTTTGGTTTAGGATCCAGCACCCGTACATGGATGAACTGTGCTTCCTGCTTTCTCCATGCTGCCCACTTTCTGCACTCAAATGGTTTCACATGTCACCTTCTCTGTCCCTAACATCTTTCCCACTCTGGAATTATCTGTTCCTTTACCTGTACCCGCACACCTGATGCACCCCTCAACCATAATTCTTATTATAGTCTGGTTATGGGAACATGATCCCAATATAATTAATATAACTCATATAATTACCCCTCAATGCAAGAAGATTCTGGAGGCCAGGGACCATGAGGAGTTTACTATCTCTGAGTCACATGCACGGTGACTGTGTCCCACCTGAGATCAGGCTTCAGGAAGTGTTTACTGAGCTGAGCTGAGCTTCAAAGGAGGGAGCTAAGCAACAGCTCGATGGGGAAAATGGCAAATTTGGGTGGCTGAAAAATATATGGAAGAGAGGCACTGTTGTGTGTTTTAGCAGGGTATGCTGGAAATTGCTTAAGAGAATGCCCATCTCTCCTTTTCAAACCAATTGCAGCTTCTAACATTCTTTCCTTAATATCAAAAGGCTTGAGTGCTTCAAGATGCATTTTTGGAATGCTGGGCGAGCCTAGAAGCATTGAGAATTTAAGGTGTTTATACCATATGTTTTCTAATTACATCACTGCATAAGTTTGTAGAACATGTATTTTCTTTTAAAGAAATGCACTTATATTACTTTCCAGGATATACTATAAGTGCATTAAACTGGGCTTTGAGGAAGGCCCCAGGGTTTGGATCACCACCAAGTAAACCAGGTCTTTTAAAAGAGAAACTTGGAGACTATGAGGACACAAATGATTCATAATTAATAGGTATGTTGTTTGTAAACAGTTTATTATCTCACATAGTTAAAGGGCTTCCTTATCTTAGTTATACTATTAATTTGCTTAGTAGCCTCTGTTTAAATGATCAGAAATTCTCAATCAGGGGGGTGTTTGAATTAATAAGGTTTTATTTCATTCATCAATATAACAAGTATTTATTGAATGCCTGTTATGTTCCAAGCCCTGGGGATGGTCATGAAGAAGACCAAGTCTCCTTGTCTTCTTGGAAGATTTTAGTGGCAAAACACGAGGATGGTTGGCAGAAAAGGAGGAAATACGTTGAGTGTAGAGCTGATGGAACCTGCTGATGGATTGGCCACGTGGAAGCAGGGGTGAGAGAGAAATCAAGAGTGACTCCTGTGTAGTTTGGCCTGAACAGCTAGCTGGCTAAATGGCCTTGCCATTTACTGAGTTGGGGGAAACTGGGAGAAAGGATCTGGGAAAGAAAAGTCAAAAGTTCAGTTTTGGACACGTTAAGTGTGAGATTTTTTTTTTTAATTGTTAGTTTCAGGTGTACATAACAATGCAATAGTTATCCTTTTCACCCTTCACACAGAAAAGGTGTGAGATTCTTAGTAGACAGCCAAGCACATAGCTGGGTGTATAGATGTCTGGTGGTCTGGTGTTCAGGATAGCAGTCCAGGCTGGAGATAGATATAAACTGGGGCTTGTAATAGTTTCTTAGGGTGGCTTAAAACAACAGAAATTTATTGTCTCAGTTCTGGAGGCTAGACGTCTGAAATCATGGTTTTGGCAGAGCCATGTTCCCTCTGAAGGTTCTAGGAAAGTTTTAAAATGGGAAGTCCCATGTCCTAGGAACCCCCTAGTCCCAGGCAAACCAGGACAGATGGTCACTCTATCACCAGAACAGACTTGGAAGGGAGAGTCGGGTTCAGGGACGCCAAGAGCTTCATGGAGGGGAGATGAGGAAGCCTTTGATGGTGACTTCTGTTTTCTTGGCGACATAAGGGGGGAGATTATGAACTGAGAGCAAAGACAGGGAGGGAGACCGGGGGCAGAGGAGAGAGGAGAAGGTGTGGAATAGCCATCTTGGAAAGGGGGAAAGGGAACTTGTAAGAAGTGGAGCAGCATTTCCGGGCAGTGCTGGGTGGCAACTTGAAATCTGTGGCCATAAATTTAAAGTGACATCAGTCAGCGTGGTTGTGGGGTGTATGCTCTCTGTAAAAATCTAAACAGCTCGTATTCTGTTATAATTAACTTGTTGGAACATATGGCATTGTTGTGTTGCCCTGGCATATGGAGGGAAACGGATACACCCTTAGAAACACTCCTGGTCTGTAGGACTTTCAGATGAAAACACAGCAAAGCCAGCTCTCCTGAGAGTAAATGAACACCTTTACCTTGACCTTCAATTTCTTCCATTACAGGCTGTTCACAGTTACAGTGCAGACCTGGCCACGTTGTCCAAACCTTTTGTAGCCATGTCACCCTTCCTTTCATCTCCCGCGGAAACACCTCAGTGGTTTGTTATGCCCAACGCTTGTTTGCAAGTAGCAATTACAGTGATTTGCACAAGCAACAATTTAACACTAATAGAAACAAAAAGTCATTGCCAGGCCTGATTCTGCTGATCTTCATGTTAAAGGAGTTCAGCTGGATTGCCCGTTTTTACTTATTCTGCCCATTCTCTTGGCAGATTTTAGATAACAGATATTTCATCAAAGTAGGTGATTCAAGAGGAGCAACGTAGGTGGATTTGGAGTTAGAAGACTTGGATTCGAGTTACCCACCTGCCCTTTTTTGGTCGGGTGACCTTATGAAGCTCATCTAACCTGTAAACCTTAGTTTTGTCATAAAAATGTGGCCGAAACGACCTGCGCTGGCTGCTTCAGGGATGTAAGGACTTCATAAAATCTGTAAACGAAAAGTGTTGTGTGTTATACAAATGTGGGCTGTTGCTGCGATTGTTTTCGGCACCGTTCTGCGACTTTCCAGTCATTTCCAGTCCTGTAGCTTTAATAAACAGGGACAGAGAAAACTGCTGAGCCATCGGGTGTGGCAACTGAGCTTTCAATAACTGGGTAATCAGGAGTGTTGAGGTGCTGGACTAAGGACCAGAGATGGAATGACATGGGGGGCAGGAGTGGTGGCAGTGAGGCACCGGAGGGTGGCAGGGTGGGGGAGTGGGGATTGTGGGAAGGGAGGGGAAGTCCTGAATGTAAGACACTGAAAAGGGGAGTAGTTCCAGGCATTGGCAAGCCCTATGCTGCCACCTTAAAATGGGACTGCTGAAATACTGTCCTGGGCACTCCGTTTTAGAAGGCAGGAGGCGAAGAGGCCATTTTGGAAAGACTTCTATTTAAAAGTTGAACTGTCTATCACCTAAAGCTTTCACCTTCAGCAATTCAGGAAATTCTACTCTGTAAAGTGACTCATTCATTCCCTAAGGGTTCAGCAGAGCCAGGGCCAACCACAGAGCCATCAATTACTGGAAGATTGTTCCCATTTTGTCATGGCCTATAACTTGGAGGTAATATTTTTAAATTCTCAATTATGGAGAACTCAGAATACGTTTTAGATGTCAGTTCTAAAATCCTTAGGTGTTGTCCTCTTCCGGTTGAGTATGGCGAGTGGAAATGTTTTATGGTCTCCACACCTGCTTTTTTTCTCACCATCCATTAAAGGAAAGTACCCCCTCTTTCATCATTAAAAAAATATATCACAAAAACCAAATTCTTATCAATTATTTTATATAACAAAACTTTAAAGTGAGAAGTGAAATCACCCCCATTGCCCCCCCCCCACCTCCGCCAGTAACTCCTGCTTGGCCGGGTGTGTGCACTCTCTCTGGCCAAGCTCCCGGGGCTGACTTTTGGTGGAGCCAGGCCTCTAATTCCAGCCCTGGGTGCCCCTAGTCCCACCTTTATGCTAGACACTGTCACGAGAGTCTCTCATTTCAGATACAGCAAGTCTTCAGATTTGTTGGCAGTGCCCACGTCTAGCCACTGTGGACAAGCCTTAAGTGACCTGCGCGAGAGGTTTCCCATATGAAGCCTTGGGAAACACATTTGACCTCTGTGTGCCTCAATCTCTTCATCTGTAATACTTGGGGGTTAGGACACCATGATCCCTCAAGCACTCTTGTTCTGACCTGTCTATGCATCGAGCCTCCTCCTCCTCACCTTAATATTTCTGGTTTCTTTTCCTGCTCTTGTAATTTTTGCACAGTAGAAGGGCTTGTGTTAGAGGTGTGGAGAGCAGGAGAGTTGGAGTCACCTTTTAGCTGGTTAGCCATGTGACCCTGCCAATCACTTGGCCCTTCTGGACCTTAGTTTTCTCATCTGAGAAATGAGAGACCAGGCCTGTTTGATCTCCAGGAGGCTCTCTGGTCTGACATGCCCTGATTCTCACGACTTCTTCCTATTGAGGGGTGATCCCTCTGATTCTGAGGGAACAGGCAGGTCAGGGTAGGCACACAGAGGTGACAGTAGGTTTGGAGCAGGGAGCTGACTCGGGAAGCTGGACTTTTTTCCGGAGCCCCTGAGTCAGTTCCTTGTGGTCTGGCTTCATTTTTTCATTTGAAGTGTTGTGAAATCCCAGAACAGCACCCACGCCCACTTTCAACTCTGAGTACATTCATGGTGCATTCCAACGCCATTCCAACACCAAGTAGGAGCGCTTTGGAGATAATCCCTCTCACCTGTGAGCCTGGAAACCCCTGCTCCTTGTCCTTGTGCAGGATTGTAAGGGGATAGGATAACCAACCATCCCAACTTGTCCTGGATGGTCCTGGTTTTAGCACTAGAAGTTCCATGTCCCAGGAAACCCCTCGGTCCCCACCAGACGGTTGGCTCCTCTACTGATGTTCCACGTCAGGGCCTGGACGACTGACTTCTTTAGTGGGACGGGCCATGGTTAAATGAAGGAGCTGGCAGCTCAGTGAACCTCAGAATAGCTGGGGGGGCTTGACGGATGCAGATTCCTCGGTCCCACCCTGGACTGTCTGATTTAGCAGACCTGGAGTGGGGACTAGGAATTCTCATTGCATAAGGCCCCCAGGTGAGTCTGGGGCAGGTGGTTCAGGCACCACACCTTGAGACACATGTGCTTAGGGCAATGGAGGAAACAGAGCCAGTTTCTGCACTCATGAAGCTTATAACCCAGGCAGGAGCAGCCAGACAAGGCACTGACCCTGAGATGCAGTAGAATGAATTGAGAGCTGTGTCATGAGTAATATCAGCTCCGGCCAGTTTTTGTCCTCCTCTCACCCTCCAAAGTAAGTCAGTGCTCACAGATCTTGGCTTTGTTCCTTAGAGGTGGACTTGGTCTTTTTGGCAGGGGGCCTGCAGCTTACATCAGGCTCCCCTGTCTTGGAACCACCCCCATTCTTTCTTCTGCACTGTGTGACCCGTCTGGTGAGGGGATCAAGGGGAACTGTCTCTCAGGCCGTTGCAGCTCTGACCTTCTGGCACAAGGGGGGCGCGGGGTGAGGAAACAGCCCTGCTTTTTTTCTTGGTAGGCAGCTGTCATTTCTATCACTTATGAGCTAAGCCTTTCCTAAGGTGAATCGATGAACTAGGGTCCTCAAGTGCACTTAGTTATAGGGGTGATTTGAAGAGGACTTGGAGGTGGCCTGTGAAGGGCTTGCGTATTCACTGGGCTAGGCTGCCATAGAACAAAGTGACAGAGGGAGGAGGAATGGAATGACGGCTCCACAGGCCTTCAGACGAGGCAGGGCGGTGGTTGCAAGACCTGAGATTGATGGGCTCCTGGGATTACATGCCACCACTGGGAGACCAGCCTCCATAGCAGCCGGAACTATCGAGTGATGCTTCAGAACTGGCCAGCGGGCATCCTTCAGGCTTCTCAAGCTGGTCTTAGAGCCTGGCTGAGGGGGCATAGTCCATTCAGGCCACTATAACAGAATACCACAGACTGGGTGCTGTAGAAATAACAGAACTTTATTTCTCGTAGTTCTAGAGGTTGGGAGTGTGAGGTCAGGGTGCTAGCATGGTCAGGTTCTGGTCAGAGCTCTTTTCCGGGTTGCAGACTGCCAATTTCTCTCTGTGCTCACATGGTAGAAAGAGTGGAGGGAATTCTCTGAGGTCCCTTATGTAAGGATGCTAATCTCATCGTGAGGGCTCCACCCTCATGATGTAATTATCACACAAAGGCCCCACTTCTTAATACCATCACATTGGGGGTTAGAATTTCAGCAGATGAAGTTTGGGGGGGATACAGGCCTTCAGTCCATTGCAGGGGCCTTTCAGGGACTGGTGCCCTGAACATCCCCAGTAGTGTAGTGTGATGGCTGGGACCTCCAGCTCTGGAGCTGGCCTGGCTGGGCTGAAATCCTGTCTCAGTCATTTATCAGCTGGGTGACCTTAAGCAAGTCATTAACCTCTCTGAGCCTCAGTTTTTCCATTTATAAAATGGGATAATAATGTTCCCTGTGTTGTCAGGAGAATTGAATGAGATAAGCATGTAAACTGCTTAGCACTGTCTCTAATGTGTAATAAAGGTTAACCTTTTTAAAAATTATTCTTATAGTGACAGAAAATGGAAAAGGCCAGTGATGGTGTGTATATTAATTTGCTAGGGCCACCATAACAAAATACCATAGATTGGGGGCTTCAACCACAGAAAATTATTTTCTCACAGTTCTGGAAGCTGGAAGTCCAAGATCAAGGTGTTGGCAGGTTTGGTTTCTTCTGAGGCCTCTCTCCTTGGCTTGTAGATGGCCGCATGATCTCACTGTATCCTCACATGGTCTCCCTTCCGAGCATGTGCATCTCTGGTGTCTCTTTGGATATCCAAGGCCACTGGCCATATTGGATTAGGGCCCACCCTAATGGCCTCATTTTAACTTAATCATTTAAGGGCCCTATCTTCAAATATAGTCATATTCTGAGGTGATGGTGGTTAGGGCTTCAATATATGAATTTGGGAGCACGATTCAGTCCGTAACAGAGGTCAATCTCAGCACCAGGGTCTTTGAGGGTCAGACAGAAAAGACCCTCCCTAGGGAACCAGAAATGAAAGTGGAGCCCAATCATGTCTGGGGGAGAGTGGGCCATGCTGTGGCTGCCCGGGTGGCCCATCCCAGTGGACCTGGCCCAGGTGTCAAGTGCAGTGTGTTTAATTTTACAGTCGATGGCTGGGTTTGCCTCAGCCCCAGCCTGGCAGGTGTGGGTGAGATCAGCTCCATGGGTAGAGTGAGGCGGTGAATGTGGGAGATACTGGAGGGGAAGAGCAGATGGTGGCTCTAGAAAGGACAGAAGGGTCACGTTCCTAAGGGTTGGGGAAATGAAACGAAAGATGAGGTTGTGGAGGCAGCACTGGACCAACCCCTGGCCCTGCGCTTTAAGGTTCAGGAGACTTCCCTTCAGTGGGTCAGGGAACCCTTTTAAGGGGGCCAAGGTAGTAAGTGTTCCATGTAGGTTTCAGACTCCTGGTGGACCCAGTGGATGCCTCTCTTTAGGAAATGCAAATGTGAGCCTTCAGCTGAGAACCAGGCGGCCAGGGTGTGTGCCCTCAAGTTCTTGGAGCCTTTTAAGGACGGACTAGAGCCCAGCACAGGGACAGGCATTTCAGTTCATTCTCAATTCCAGGATGAGCTCATGAAGGTCAGTTGTCAGGGCAGCTCAGTGCCTTACTTCACCCCTGCCTCTCCACCCCCACCTTGTTTTTTCCCACAAGGGTCCTTCTGAGCTACTTTGTGGAGCTCCCCATTGTCCTGGCAGATCTGTCCTGGCGGACCCTGAAAGCCTGGGTTCCTGGACTCAGCATCTCTTTACCCCCCATTTTGCTCCAATATGGTCCAAAAGCGGGGTCCTGAGGATGACAGCTTGGGAGAATGTTGCCAGAATGAGGGTCAGCAGTTCTGACTCTCACCATGAAGCATTCCAGGTCCTTCCCCTTCATCTCAAGGCCATCTTGGTTTCAGCTTCTTATTCATATCTCGTGTTGTTCTTTAAATGGCTTGGTTTTTGATGGTCTCTCTGGTCACGGTCATTCTGAGAGTGCTGGGGGTTGAAGATGGTATTATTTTCAAGCTCCTTGGCAACCTCAGAATTAAACTAAGAGTTCTTGGCTGTGCAAAGGCAGAGCGTGTCTAGACATGGTCCTCTTATTGAGATGTGTTCCTGGAGCAGAGCCCCCTAAACCCAGACCTAGATTTCAAACTATACCTCCTGCTTTAGAGGCTCCTCAAGTCACCCACTCCTCTGGATGAACTGAACCCCCCTGCCCCCACCCCAAGAGCTCTCTCAGCTCCCATGGACACCAGACTATAACCTTCTTGGAAAGCAGTGCAGTGCCAAGTTAAATCCCGCACTCACATTCTGGCTCTACTATTGACTAGCTGGGTCTCCTGGGGTGTTTCTAGGCCTCTGTTCCCTCATTTCTGAGTTGTCATGTGCTTAACACACATTACGTAGTTAAAAATTATGACTAGTTCTTATTCTTATTACTGTAATCACTCATTCAACTTCCTCAACCCAAATAGTGTTGAGTGGAGTGTTTTCTCCTAGAGTGAGGATAAGGTAGAAGAAACTACTGTGGGGCCACTGTGGTCACCAGGGAAGCTGGTCAGTGACAAGTTGGACAAGAGCCATAAAGGCCAGCTTTAAGGCATCGCTTGATGAAAGATTAGCCTGAACTGTGAGATAAAGGGGACACAGGTTCAAAATATCTTAAACACGCCTTCTGACATGTCAAAATAATGCTGTTTATATCACTGGAAATGCAGTACATAGATGTGGATGGGCTTGGAGATGGGGTGCTCCTGGGACATCTGACTTCTTTGGGAGCAGCAGATGGGTGTAGGGTTTTCATAGTCTTGCAAAATTTGCTGAAACACCTTTTACAACCTCACATGTCCCAGCGTGTGAGCCCTGGAAGAGCTCAGACTCAGGGTGCAGGGGTTGTTGAAGACACCTGCTGTCATCCATCTCTGTCATCCCCCCAGCATGGGACGTCTTAGATGGAGGCCAAATAAAGATATGGCAGGGACCGCGAAGGCTCTCATAAGGCAGTCACTGGGTGACTGCTCTGACAATGCCTTCCTACCTTTCCTGCTCCCCAAATAACAGGAACTAGTAAGAAACTACAGGATCCAAATCATCCCCCAATCCACCGACACATGGAATCATAGCCCCGCCCCCCACCCCCAGCAAGGCAATGGGCCATGCCATGTGGTACAGTAGGTGGGACTTCAGGCTCCGGAGTGGGGCTGCCTGCATTCAGCTCTGCATTCAGGGCTCCTTCACTTATGAGCTGTTCTTCCTAGGCCTCACTTTCCCCCTTGTTAAAAATGGGGGTTATAAAGCCATGTACATCATAGTATTGTTGTAGGGATAAGATGAGACCATAAAGGTGAAATGCTCTGCATGTGGAAAGTGGTTATTACTCTCTTCGGAGTGGGACTTGTGCTCTGCCCACAGGCCTCTGAAGAACATATTGCTAATTGTCTGTCACAGGCCCTGAAGTGCCATTCATCCAGTGAGAATCAATTTTTTTGAGACTAAAGGCTTTTGGTCCCTGAGAGAATCTTGTTAAGCAGCCATTCCAAGCAATCTAGCAGCTATCCTGCCAGGCGACTGGCTGGGCAAGGGCCTGGGATGGGCATTTGGGGATGGGGACGGCCCTGGGAGAGACAACGTGCTGCGGAAGGGCCTTTCTCTGATGGGGCATTTTGCGCTTGACTTGTGTTCCTCAAATGCATATGTTATTGGTTTTCTTTAAACTGGAGTCTTGCCTCCAGGATTGTTCTGAAGTTTTGGTGGAGGAGTGGGTTGACACCTGTCCTTGGGATATGGAGGTGACACCGCTGAGACTCAGCTAGGAGGGCCAGGCTGAGATGTTAGCTCTTCCCAGAATCTTCAACTAAGCTCTCCACTAACTTTCCCCATGACTGCTTTCTAAAAATGTGACAAGCTTTTGATATTTACTGCGGTCAGCCTCTACTGAGTGTCTGCTGCTGTGCTAGGTGACCAGAATGCATATAGAGAGATGTTCAGGTCTGTAAGTCCAACAGGCCTGGTGGCTGGTGGCGCTTGGACCTCCGTGCTGACAACTTCCCATCACCTGCCTGGTGGTGAAGGGTGAGGAGGGTGTTCTGGGCATGGAGACAGCAAGGGCAGAGGCTTGGAGGCGTAACCACATGGTACATTCAGGAAGTGAGTGGCACTGTGTGGTTAGAGGAGGAGTTTGCGTGGGTGCGCCAGACGCTGAACCCGGGGGGCGGGTCCTTATTTTTTGGGAGTGGGAGCCACTGGAAGTTTTCATACAAGGAAGTGACATGAGCTGTCTTCTGTTTTTTATCATAATCATAATAGCAGCATCACAACCATTAGCACTGAGTACTTGCTTTATGCTATGCATCAGCTAAATGCTTTAGCATGAGTTACCTCACTTAATCCCATTTTATAGATGAAGCTGGGAGAGTCCACAAAGCCCAATCGTGGAGCAGCAGAGCTGGGACAAACCCATATCCATCCACCCCAAAAGCCCTTGCTGTGACTTGCTCCTCAAATTCACTGAACCTCCATGTCCTCATCTATAACACCTACGTCATAGGGTTGTTTTAATAAATTGGAGGATACATTTAAAGTGCCTGACACATTGTAAGTGCTCAATAAACAGTAGTCCCTACTATTTTTGTTGCTATTATCTGTTTTAGAGAGCACCCCCTGGCATGTCAGTTGTCAGGTGGTATACCTTTAAGTTTGGAAACACGTAGGCAGGCATGAGTAAGCTGGGCCAGTGAGGCCACCCCCTCCAGAGCAGGGTGCTGCTGCATAGGTGTCTGCTTAACCCTCTCCTGTGGCTGTGGTTACTGACCTGGGCATCTGGTTCTCTCTGTTGCTGGGGCCTCTCCAGCTCAGGTCAGGGTGACCCTGTTCCCACCTAGCATTGTTCCATGACTGCTTCTCTGAGGATGCCTCCTGTGTGCTCTGGTTTTGGTTTTGCTCCAGCTGAGCAGGGGCAGACCCCACAGGTGACAGGATGGAGGATTAACTGGAGGGACTAAAGCCCTGGAGGCTGTTGGAAATCTCCAGGGGAGACAAGGTGAAGGCTGGAAGGGTACCAGCCATGGGAATGAAGAGAGAAGACAGCTTTAGGGAATATTTTGGATTTAGAACTGATAGGATGTGACAATCTAACACCGTGGAGAGAAGAGGGAGGGAGAAGTAAAAAATAAATGATATTTCTAACGTGAATGACCTCATGGCCCTATTCTATTCCCTTTCTTTCTTTCTTTTTTTTTTTAAAAGATTTTACTGGGGAATTGGGAGAGGGGAACAGCATTGGGGAATCGGGGAAGGGGAACAGACAAGTTGCTGTCCTTTTGTTCTTTAGTCTAGTTGTGGAGGATGTCGCTTCACTGGCCCATGTTGGTATTGTGATCATTGTGCTCTTCCTGGGTGAGGCAGTCATTTGCCAGCCTTTGGACGGCCGCTCACGCCCGCTGTCAGCCAGCCCCACTGCAGCCTATGCCATCACGGGCAACTCACGGCAGCCCAGCTCCAGGTCGAGCTGTTGTTCACCATCTTAGCTGTAGAGGGCGCAGCATCACTGGCCCATGTGGGATCCTAACTGGGGCCCTGCTGCTCAGAGCTGGCATCCCAAGCCAACTCTTAACCAACGATCCACTCAGCCAGCCCTTCTATTCCCTTTCTATGCTTTGCGCAGTGGGTCTCATCCATTCCCATGGTATTAAATGCCATTTCTAGGCTGACAATCTCCCAGTCCCCTGAGCTCCAGCCTTGACTACTTAGCTGTCCGTTGCCCTCTTCACTTGGATGTTTCTCAGGCATTTCAATCTCAGCATTTCCAAAGTGAAACTCCAAAAGTGATTTGCCTCCCTCACTCTCAAACCTGCTTCTCCATCTCAGTCAATAGTACTATTCTCCCTCATGTTCAAGTTAGAAAATATGAGCATCACCCCTCCATGCCTTCTCCTTCCTCCTCCCTTATATCCCACTCATCAGCAAGTCCCATCATTTCTACCTTGGGACTACATCACAAGGGGAACACATCACCTCTTGCCATCTGCACTGCCACCATCCCAGGCTGAGCCACCTCCATCTCTCACCTGGGTGACTGAGTCCACGCTGCTTCCCCACTTCCACTCTGACTCCATAAATTCCAGCCACAGTGATCTTTTAGGAACACAAATTTGATCCTCTTACCTAATGACATTTTTTTTTTAAACTGAGCCATCCTGCCACCTTTTGGGAGCTCAGCAGCAGCTCAGCTCAGGCCGGGACTCGAACCGCTGTTGTTCAGAGCTCACACTCTTGAGCAAGCTCTTTACCAACTGAGCCACTCGGCTGGCTGTCCTAATGACTTCTAATGACACTGAGCATAATAACCACCAGCATCCCATGGCTTACAAGGTTCTACACCGGATCTCAGCTTCACCTGACTTCCCTCCTCCCCATCACTCACTTCTCTTTAGGCTCAATAGCTTCCTTGTTGTCCCCATAACATGACAAGTCTTTCCCTTTTTGGATCCACGCCATGTTGCACCATCGTTCCCACTGTCTGGAATGCTCTGCCTCATCTTCGCATGGTTGGTTCCTTCTCATCCTTCAAGTTTCAGCCTAAATGTTCCCTCTCAGGTCACTGCGCATGACCTCAGGAGGTTCCACATCCTTCTTAACATCTTCTTTAGCCAATCATTTCATTTAGAGCACATATTGATTACAGCTTGACATTTTTTATTTGTTCATTTAGTTTATTTTTTATCTCCCTGACTGGAGTTTCAACTCTACAATGGCAGCCTGTTACATAAAAGGTGCCAACAGGTGTTTGATGACTTGATGAACAGGTAGATGATGAGGGCACGCACCTAGGGAGCATTGATATTCACGGGGTGGGCAGAGGGGCTGTCAAGGGGACTTGACATGAGGGACAGAAGGGTCGTATTAATAATCACGAGACGAGGGACACTTTGGTTGGGGATGCTTTTGGCTGCAGGTAACAGCAAACCTGTCCAGTGGTGACACTGACAAGAGGATTATTTCTCATCGTTAGGATGCTCAGCCGCAAAGCTCTGGTCATTGTTGCTGAGGTCCTCTTGGCATTTCCTCAGATTCAAGCATCACATTCTCACACGACTAAGCTCAAAGACAGGAAACAGGGAGCAGTGTGGGGCAGACATTCTCCTCACACGTCTTCTTCTTATTGGTGGGGGGTGGTGTGGTGGTTGTCCCCAGAAGACCACAACCAATCTTCACCTATATCCCACTGGTCAGAAAGGACACATGTCTGCCTTTGGACCAGGGCCTGTGCTCATCTTGCTGATGTAAAAGAATCTCTTTCCTGTCCTTGAACAAAGTTGGGATTTTGCCAGCTGAGGAGAAGGGGAATGGGTTTTGAGTAAGCACTGAACAGTGCCGTCCGTGAGCACATTTCACAAGGAAGAGTTTTTCTGTTGAGCTAATTGATGAAGGAAGGTCAACTGGGACGGGTCTTAGAAAGTGGCTGCCGGATTTGAGGCTGATAGACTATATGTGGCCCTTGAGAAGGCAGTTTCTAGAGGGTGGCTGGGCTGGGTTGCATGCTGCAGGGGGCTTAGGAATTACTGGGACAAGTTGAGGAGATGAAGGTAGACTACCAGGAAGTTTGGTGTTGAAGGTAAGAGGAGAGATGGTAAGAAGCCATCTGGAGAGAGAGAATAAAGATTTTTAAGTAAGATGGGGTAGTTGATTCCCGTGCTCTGAAAGAAGCATGGGGGTAGGGTCAAGTGTACAAGAGGTGGTGGCTGTTACTGGAACAGGTGGGAGGCTTTTCTGAGGACACTCAGTTGCCTTCTGAGACAGGAGGGAATGGGGCAGGATGGCGAGGACGCCAAGCAGGGGCAAAGATTCCTCTTACTTTCCTTTGTGTGACAATGGGCCCATTTAGAGATTGACTCCATGACCTTGACCTTTCCATCAACCTTTGTTTTTACATTCTGATATAACAGACTGGAAAATAAAAAAAGGTCACATTGGTGTGGTTGTATGCTGAAAAGTCCAAGGACAAAGCCTGACCCTTGGGTGTACTCGTTCAGATGGTCCAGCCGCCCAGGACACAGTCAGGGGTGTGGCTATTGCATGATGCAACCCAGAGGGCGCAGGTCACTTAACAGACAGCACAGAGCTGCCAGATCCTGCAGCGGATGGGCAGCAGGGTGGAGCGGGAGAGCCCTGAGCTGGGCAGAGGACTTGGGTTCCAGGTCCAGGTCCACCATTTACAAGCGGGGGTTCATGGGCGTCTTCCAAGCCTGTGACCTCATCTGCAGAAGGTTGGGTTATGGCAGCTCATCTCCTCCCTCCTCTGCCCACAGTTATAAAATGTGCTGGCTCCTCATAGGGAATTAAGGGAATGTCTTCTTGCCTCCTCCCCCACCCCTCTCTGGGGAGTTTGACCCTGCTCAGTAACCCCCTGCAAGAGAGCAGCAGTGTATGCCTTCAGCATTAGCCCTGGTCCCTCACTTCTGGCATCTTTTCTTCTTTGTTTTGGGGAATGATGGCATAGGGCCCAGCTAGTAGGATTGGGAGCCAAGCCTTTCTCCTCTATTTATTCAGATCGTAGCTATGGATGCAGCAAAAAGCAAATAGAAGTTGGACTAGATATGTGAGCTCGGTATTCCACATTTAAAGCTGGTGTCTACTTACGTAGGAGGCAGAAAACACAACATTATGTTAAAATGAATAATAGCCCCAACAGAAAAAAAAAAGTATTTTTAAGAAAACGGTCTTAGCGGGAATATTCTGACGCTAAGCTGGTAAGGTTGACAGTAGCTCTGTGTGTCTCTTCCTCAGAGCTCCTTAATGTTCATCCACATCACATGCCATCTCTAAGGGTGCGAGTTCTGAAGGGGACACGTCTTCTCTTAGGTCACCCTCTTTCTCCGCCATGTGGGGTAGGACTTTGACCTAAGGAGAGCGCTGAGCTTGTCTCATGGAGTTGCTGGGGGAGGTTGTTGTTTGTAAGATGTGAGGAGGATTATTTGGTCCCATCAAAGCTGCCCCAATCAGGTCAGTCCTGCCCATGGGCTGGTGGCCTGGACTTCATGGGATGGCTATTGGGGATTCAATGAGTGAAGTGTTTGGCAAAGTGCCCCAAATGGAATCAGTTACTCAACCGACAGACAGAGTGCTCATAGCTTGCCCACGTTGTGCCTTGTGGTAAGGAAGCCCCAGATGCGCCTCTGCCCTCAGGAATCAGCATCTAGGTGGAGAAAGAAAATGGACACTGGGAATCAATCGAGAACAAGTAAGGTCTCCCTGACAGCCCTTCCCTGCAGCACTGCCTTCCTGGAGGGTGACTAGCTGCTGGGTGGGGCGCGCTGTCAGCCAGCCCTGCTTAATCTCCTGGTATCCACAGCAGGGAGAAAGGAGAATCTGGTATTCATTGTGTGGTTATTTCTAATTTCCTTCTGCTTTCGAGATCCTCTTCTCAGAGAGAACAATGTCCTGAACGAGGCCCAGGCACCCGCCCAGCTGCGGGGAAGGCAGCACCCAAGAGAATACAACGGCAGGGCAGATGGCATTTGATTCCCATCCTCTGAGAATCTGAGAATCGCTGGGGACAGTGGGATTTGGTGGCCATGTCGAATCCTAGCTTATTGTTTGTTGTTCTATCCCTGGACCTTGGAGCAAGTCTCCCACCCGCACCCTCCCACCCCCAGTCTCATTTATGAGTATTATTTTAAAACTATCCCTATCTGCCAAGGAAGGACAGTCCTTCCTATACCACCAGGGCTCTGAGGCTGGGTGGGTGGAGGGGGCCCTGGAACTCACAGGATCCCCTGTAGGTCCGAGATTCTGGAACTATGAGGCCACTTCGTGCCACTGTGCACCCAGCAGGAGGGGGACAGTGTTGGGTCCTTGAGCACATGGGCCAGGCCGCTCATAGGCCAGCGCCTGGGAGGGTCCTCAGCAGAGGACCTTGGGCCGACATTCCCCCAGCCAGTGTCTTGTAAGGCCAGCTGGGGGCAGAGTGCCCAGGATGGCGTCCAAGGAATGGGGTGGGGTTTCCTCATTCCTTTCTGTCTTCACACTTGGCCTCTTACTTGTGGATTTCAGTACATTGATCAGCCTTGTTTCTCTTTCATCACCAGAAAGCAGAGATAACCCAAAAGCGAGTGACCCAAGTATGTAAAGGGGTAGGAGAACTTGAAGGGCCATTTGACTGTGATCCTCAAGTCTATAGGGTTTTATTGAGAAAGATGCTATAAGAATGGCAGGTGAGAGTAAGAGGCGTGAGGGGGTGACACAGCTCTGCAAGGGGCTATGGCAGGGTCTTTAAGATGTGACGACACCGGAGCAGGGTTGCTCACGCTTAAGTCACCAAGTGCTGGCATCACAATTTCTGCCACATCCATATACTATTTTTTTTTTAAGTTTGTAGCAGAGGATAGTTTTATTAGAGCAGAAAGTTACAGCTCTTGAAATGAGAGGGGGTCCCAACTGGGGTGCTCCCCTATACTATTTGTTCAATAGTTCTTTTGAATAAATTTATTTGAAAACCCTTACATTTAATTAAAAAGAAACATTTATGTCACTACCATAAATGCAACCTGGCATTTTTCTAATAAGCACTGAAGCAAGTTCTTAACTGTTAGAATAAAAATATTCATCCTGTACCACTAACCTCTTGAACGCCACCCCGGGCTTTGTGTATGTTCGTGGTGTAAGCTGTTACACACAAGGAAGTCTCCATGCGTGGCTAATGGTGACGTTGGGGGTGAGCTTGGTGTTGGCAAGAAGGCGTAGGGTGATCTGTGCAGACTGTGATCCCATCAGTGATGCCCCAGGGAGAGTATCCCCGCTTGACCAAGGGTTCCCCTGTTCCATCGCAGCATCTCCAAAATGGGAGAATGACAATGTCTCCTTTAAAGGCTGGGGGACGGTGCTGAGTTCATATATTTACAAGGCATTAAGAACAGTGTCTAGTGTCCGGTAAGTGCTCGACACATGTCAACACACACCATAATTTGGGAGATTCTGGCTGAGGGCTCTCGGCTGTCCTGGGGGTCCCATCATCTGCCTGCTTGGAGACAGAGCCAGGACAGAGCAGGTCCCCAGTCTCCCTCCCGCTCGCCACGGATCTCTGTTGCTCTCCATTTCCTCTGTTGGGACAGGTGTGGCCAGGTGATATGGCCGTCATTTCCTTCATGATTATAGGATTAAACTAAGATGTGGTCACGGCATTAGTCATCATGAAACATCCCCGTTGGAATCCGCGGTCATCTTTGTCCACTGGAGGCTCTGGAATGGGCTCCCAGGGACAGACACTTGTGTGCATGTGCTGGGGGCCCGTTGGATTTGGGTCTGTTGCTCTATGTGAGCAGCCGTGGGCTGTTACTGGAATGGGATTCATGGCTTGGAGGGAGAAAGGAGCTGTGGGAAGCAGTCCCAGGTTCCTGGTGGGATTGGAAATTCTGCCTCAGGCTCTGGAATTTTGACTTCCTGTTTGGCCTGGTACTTGTCCCCCCCCTCCCCTCTTCCCCCACATATTTGGCTCGGACACATCCTCTCCCTCCCCCCTCAGGATCGTTTCCTCATCTGTAAAATGAGGGGGTTGCACTAGATGGTATCTAAGGTCCGTTTAAGCTTGAGAAAGCTGATTCACTTCCCAGCCACACCCTCACTTTCCCCTCAGTCCTCTTGATTGACAGGAGAAGAAAGGTAGGAAGGAAAAGAGAAGTAGGAAGAGCCATGCATCCCACAGTGTACAGGACAGGCCCCACAGCACACAGTCGCTCGTCCAAAATGTCAATAGCACTGAGGTTGAGAAGGCCTGCCTTATGGGCAGAGACACAGAAGGGAACAAAAGATTTTAAAGGCGAATGCATCACCAATGCCCTACAGATGGTAAATGGTTAGACAAATGATAATGAAAGGGGAAATTCAGGGAGCAAAGAAAATGCATGGGAAAACGTTTTTAAAGGGGGGAGAGAAGAGGCTGTTAGGATGGGGAAGGATGTGTTCGCAAAGTGATCACAGCTGGGGTTGTTAGAGTAAGCGGCTGTGGCCCGACAGCATAAACCAGTGTGGGGGATTGCTATCCTGCCCTCTCCTTCCTGGTTCACTTTGAAAGATGTCACCCTGCAGTTAGGGGCTCCTCCTATGGCATTTCAGCAATGCAGCCAGTCAGCAATGGTGCCTCTTGGTGCCACAAGTTGCCCTTGGGATAACAGGCTGGACCCAGAGACTAAGGCAGTCATTATCATCTGAGCATTACCGGGTGAACCAGTCATGGTTAGATTTTCTGTGAGACCTTTGTTTCTTATTGAAATAATAAATCAGTTATCTCCAACTCTAGAGGAAGATACCACAAAAGCAAGATTCAAAGAAATTAACAGAGAGAATGTCTTCATGACCTTAAGGGTGGGCAACATTCTCTAAAACAGAACACAAAAGCACTAACCATAGAAGAAAATTTGATAAATTGGACTTTATGAAAATTAAAAGTGTCTCTTCAGCAAAAGGCACCATTAAAAACATGAAAAGGCAAGATCTCAGCCTCGGAGAAAATATCTGCAATAAATATATATGACAAAGGATTCATTTCCAGAATATTTGAAGAGCCACTAAACAAATGACCCAATAAAAACTGGGAAAAGACTTAACAGTCACAAAAGAGCATATCCAGATGGCCAAATAAACCATGAAAAGGTGCTCAACATCATTACTCATCAGGAATATACAAACGAAAACGACAGGGAGATACCACTATACACCCTCCAGAATGTCTAATGAAAAGAATGAAATACCAAGTGTCACTGAAGGTATGGAGCAAATGAAACTATCATACATTGCTATGAGGAGTGTAGAAACGGTACAACCACTTAGGAAAACTGTTTGGCAGATTCTATTAAAACTAAAGATACGCCTATTCTATAACCCAGTAATTCGACTCCCAGGTATATATACCCAAGAAATATGAGTGCATATGCTGACAAAAAGATATGTATAAAAATGTTCAAAGGAGTTGTTTCCAAACTTGAAACACCCCGGAGTCCCATCAGCAGAAGATTGGAGAAATAAATTCTCATATATCCATACAATAGAGCACTACACAACATGAAAGATGGCACGTTGTCTGATTCCATTAATGTCATCTCAGAGTGATTTTTGGTGCAGCATCGAAGCTTTCTGTTTTGCCTGCTACTCCCCCCAAGCACAGAAGCCTTAGATGCCATTTTCTCAAAGAGAACGTCATCATGTATCCTGATATTCTAGGAACTCAAATCCCTCTACCATTTTAAGAAAACAAAAGCATGGAATGGGGAAACCATCCCCTGTACGTACACTGTCCATGAATTTCTTCCAGTTGGGAGAAGAACCCATGGTTTCCTACCCACCCTGTTCATCTGAACTGTTCTGTGTTGTAAATTCTCTGAGAATACTGAGTATTGAATATTGAGAATATTAAGTATTGGCTATAGCAGTCAATATTGTGAGACAAGTTTGAACCTCAGCTCTGCTCCTCTTAAGCTGTGAAGCTCTCAGGCAGTTACTTAATTTCTCAAAGTGTGTTTTTCCTTGTCTGTAAAAGGGGACAGTGCTACTTACCTTACAGTTGCAGTGTGAGGGTTCAGTGAGGTCGTACATAAGAAGAGCTCAGCTCAGCATCAGGGTCATTGTGAGGGTAGGGTGGTGTCGAAATGTTAAAGCTTTCACTTTATTGCTGCCCGGTTCCTTCCAAGTCTCTAAAAGAGGACTAGCGTCTTTCTCTTCTAAACCATTCAGCTCACATGTGAAAAACAGTTATGCTGATGATTTCTTGACAAAGTGGAGATACTGAAGGAATGGTAGAAGCTCAGAGCCTCAGCAAGGGAGGGGGGACGCCATTTTCAACTAGGTTGGTAAGCAAGAAGGTACTGTGTGTGTGGACCTTCAAGAATGGGTCAGGTTTAGTCACAGAGGGAGGATGAGGAAGGTGATTCTAAGTTGCGGGGGGAGGGGAAAGGTGGTGCCTAGAGACCAAAGGTGTAGTTTGGGAATGGTGAGCAGGCCGTTTTGGTTGGCGCCTAAGATTTATGTCGGAACTAGTGGAAGATAAAGTTGGAAAGGAAGACTGGCTCCATTTGAGACCCCACTAAGAAAGCTGGACTTTTTCTAGAGGAAAAGGTGTCTCTGAACATACTTGAGGGGAGGAGGTGTAAGAGAAACCAGGGGCGTGCAGACCCACAGGGATATGCAGCCAGGCCAGGAGGCCAGAGAGGAAAACAAGGTGCATTTTCAGGTGGAGATGAGCTGGAGGTGGGCTGGAAAGGAAGGTCTATGGAGATGGGGAAGGCGAAGACTCCTGAAGTCTTGGAGCCGATTTCCCGAGTTTATGAAGCAGAAAGGAGAAAGCAGAGAGAAAGTGAGTTTGGAGATGATAACGTAAGGGGTTTCTTTTTTCTTTTTTTTCCCGATTTTTAAATTTTTATTGGGGAATTGGGGGAAGGGGAACAGTGCTGGGGAATTGGGAAGGGGAGCAGACAAGTTGCTGTCTTTTTCTTCTTCAGTCTAGTTGTGGAGGACGTTGCTTCACTGGCCCAAGTTGGCACCAGGGCCCTCTGGCGTCCCAAGCCAGCTCTTAACCATCGCGCCACTCGGCCGGCCCATGAAAGGGGTTTCTTAATGGCTAAGACTGAAGGAGGTGCTTCTCATTCATCCCTCCTTCCTTATTACCTTTGCTATTTGCATGTTCTCAAGAACGCATTGTCCTCTTCGGGTGTCAGACTTGTCCAGGGCACCCAAAGGACAGA
>NW_017731443.1:4161841-4172836 GCF_001890085.2 Hipposideros armiger
TCCCTCCTTCCTTATTACCTTTGCTATTTGCATGTTCTCAAGAACGCATTGTCCTCTTCGGGTGTCAGACTTGTCCAGGGCACCCAAAGGACAGACCCTGGCTTTCGACAAGCTTCCTTTCCACCCTCACCACGCGGGAACTGAACAGAGCGAGGTGTGGCAAGACCAAAACAGATCCAACAGGAGAACCCCTTCCAAATCTACCCCCACCCAAAGGCAAGAGTTCGTTCAGATGCCCTGCCAAGGGGAGGGGTGGGGGGGACTGGGTGGGGGGGGACCCTCTTCAGCCCGTGCAAAGTTAAGGAACAGCTTACTGAGTTTATGGAGAGAGATGCAAACAGTGTTTTGAATAAAACCCCTTTGTTATTGTTGTTTTACAGGGCTGTAGCCAAGGCCAGGAAGAAAACCGCCCCCTCGGAAGGTTGTTTTTGTGACTGTTCTTTGGACCATTGTTCTAAAAATGGGAAATTACATATTGCTGTGCCAAAGTAAACTAACACCTGCGGTTAATGGAGTACCTTTCCCGAGGTGGCTTTTAGAGCCCCAGCCAGCCTGGATGCAGGCCTGCTGCATACGTTCCATTGGGTGTGTTTCTCCCCCTCTAAGGGGACCGGGTGTGGGCTTACATTTGTAACCAGGGTGGGCTTTGGCAACTGTGGGGCTCAGGTGATTGTCTTCTACTCATTCACTCAATAAACCTCTATCAAGCATCTATGCTGCGTCAGCCGTGGTGGCTTTCTTTACTCCCTTCTCTGGCATTATTAAAATCACTGGGAGAGGCAGGTGGCTTTGTGGTCAGCATTTTTCAGTTTTCAGAGTCAGTGCATGACTTCTGCCTCCAAATAGAGAGTCGCTAGAGAGAAGCTCAGCACATTCTCTCCTTCCTCTCCTGTCTCCTTTCTTCCCTTCCTTGCTTCCTCTTTCTTCTTTGTTAGTCCACAAAAATTAAAATGTTATTTTTAACATGCCAGTCAATATAGTTCTTTAGGCATATGATTTTTCAAAGTTTCCAGTCACTGAGGTGCAGTCCAAAATTCTTGTTCTATGGTGCTAGACATCAGAAGACACTTGTTTGGTTATCTGGTTAACATTGAACATTTATCAATATTGATATAATTACAAAATAATCAGGTCTTGAGATTTATTGCACATGAAATGAATACATTTAAGATAGATTTGTGGTTTAAAAAGAATCCAGTTTCCTAAGTCAATCTTATTAGACACAAGAAAGAAAAAGGGAGCAGTGGGAAACAATGATTTTCAAACTTTTTGGAATGTGTTGACTTTGTTAAAACTTCCAGTCCATGAAGCACATTTCTCCAATGGGCTGGCCAGGGAGTGACGGCAGATCTTCTTCAGGAGTCAGGGTTATCTCTCGGGAACCACTTGGTTATTGATGTGGCCCCGCCTGGAAGAAGAGAGATGGGATAGAAAGGCTCTCTAGTCCTGTCTTAGGCTCCAAAGGACAGAACCATGATGCAGACTCACATTTGAGTGATGTATTTTCCTTTTGGTTACCTGGAGTTTCTAATTTTTCTTCAATAAATAGCAAGAAAATAAAAATTTGGATTCTGTCTTCATGGGGCTCATGAGAGGGGAGCAGATACAAGCAAATGTGCCACAGTGAGATACATGCATGACAGGGCCCAGGTCAGGTGTGATGGGTGGTAGAGAGAACCCCTGGTCTTCAGGGCATCAGAGGCAGGGTGGGGGAAGGGCCCAAGAGCTGAGTCTTGAAGGCATCTTAAAGTCGCCAGATTTAGCAGATGAAAATACAGGATACCTGGTTACATTTGAATTGTAGATAAATAAGGAATACTGTTTTTAGTACAGGTATGTCCCAAACATTGCATAGGTCATGAGGGATGGAGTTTGGGTCTTCAGGTGACTTTGGGAAGGGGAGGTGCTTCAGTCAGAGGGGACTGACCTGTGGACAAGCTTTATGAAGGTTGGGTGGTGAGCACGGACTTAGGACGAGGAGGCTGTTGAGGAAGCACCCAATAACGCTCCTCGTCAATGGCTCCTCCTCAGGACCCATCTGTCCTCCTCAAGCACTCCCATCCCCCCTCTTCGGCACAGCTACCCTTTCTGTTCATGCAGTGGGCGCAGTACACCGGATTAGATTTTCACTCACTCGATGACACCTGCATTCTAGTTCTGCCCCCTGATGACTCTGATCACCTTGGTGGAGTGCAGGGTGCGGCTGAATTCTTTTCTCCCAGGTAGAGACAATCTCTTGCTTCATCCTCATAGATGGCTCACCCCATCCACTCACTGTCTGTGAATTCACCAGCCTAACTCGGAGGGCAAGCTTATCTCCAAGTCTTGTCCATGCCTGCACCCCCAATGTAGGTGGGGGAAACAGCAGGATTTGAGGCCAGAGTGAGAGGCCGGACCGCCTCCTAGGAGGGGCTCCGGGGCCGGGTGAGGAGTCTGAATTTTATTGACTGGTAGCAGAGAAGGATTTGAAAGAAAAGCATGAAATTACTGTTTGATTTTTGGCAGCCATCGGAAGAATACAGGCAGACCTCAGAGATAATGGTGGATTCGGTTCCAGACCACAGTAATATAGCGGGTATTGCAATAAAGTGAATCTTGCTCTTTTTGCTGGTAGACGGTCTTGCCTTTAGCTGTAAACAAGACAAAACAAAAGAACAACAAGGTAATATCTGTGAAGCTTAATAAAGTGAAACACAATAAAACAAGGTCTGCCTGTATTGTGGAGGGGGCAAGACAAATCTTAGAGCCCGTTTAGGAGGCAGAATAATGGTTCCACAAAGATGTCCCTATCCTAATCCCCAGAACTCGTGACTATGTTAGGTTACATAGGCAAAGGGAAATGAAAGCTGCAGATGGAATTAAGATCGCAAATCAGCTGGATGGGTCCGATGTAGTCACAGGGGTCCTTATAGATAGAAGAGGGAGGCTGAGGAGGAGGCCAGAGTCAGAGAGGGAACAAAAGAGGCTGCACTGCTGATTTTGAACACGGGGAGAAGGGACCACAAGCCAAGGAACGCAGGCGGCCTCTAGAAACTGGAAAAATAAGGAAACAGACTCTCCCCTACAACCTCCAGAAGGAACACAGCCTGCCGACACCTTGGTTTCTAGCCCAGTAAAATCATTCTAGACTTCCGACTGCCAGATCTGTATGATAATAAAAAATTTTTTTAAACCATTCAGTTTGTGGTAATTTGTTACAGTAGCACTAGGTAAGTAATTTAGAGGCTATTTGCAGGAATCTAGGCCATAGATGGTGAAGGCCTGGTATTGGCAATAAGAGTAGAGAGAAGGGGACAAGTTCAAGGTAAATTGAGAAGAAGACGGAGTCAGAGACCCGCTGGACACGTAGGGTCAGTGGGTCAAGAGATCCTTTCTCCTCCCCCGATGCCCTGAGGCCTGCTCCTCATCTCACCTCCCCTGGGGATCCCCTGACCCACATCTTGTTCCTGTCATAGGGCTGAGGGGGTACCTGCTTCCTTTACCAGGGCCACACACAGGGAATTCTAAAGGACGCTCTACAGTTACATGCCTCGCAGTTACATAGGATGACGGGTGCTTCAGGCACGCAACTGCAGATATTTTGAGTTAATTAGACTTTGTGATAGGCTAGGACTCTATTCACGTGATGGGGGACAAATCTGAGTTCCAAACCCCCGGTTTATCCATTTTGACGCTGGTGACCATGCATGCTTAGCTGAATCTATTTTCAGATTTTTTTTTTTGCATGTACTATAATTTTTTTAAGTTTTATAATTTTAGTTTGCTCATGGAAATATGCTGGTGGCTAACTGCTGATGACTCACCCTCACATTGTTCCCATATGCCTGGTGGTGTGTTCTGTAAATAGTGGGGAGGAATAGTCCCTAATTACATGTTTCAGAATGCATTGTTTGTGTGGCCCTATCATCATCAATCAAGGCTTTCTTTATCATCTCTCTGAAGCCATTTTGAACGACAATCACCCTACGGTGAATTACTGCCCACAAATGCCTTGGCATTCGCACATACCATGCCTTGCATCAGCCATAAAGGAGACATAATTTTATCCACATCATCTTGATAAAGTTGATGAGGGTTGGTTTTGCTTCCTCTTCCTGCCTCGTGAATCATTTATAGAGTTTTCTGCCAGGCTAACCTCAACTGGCTCACGTGTTAAGGGTATAAAATGAAGTGCTCCTTTCCATCTATCAATTCATACCATTCTCTGATATACAGTCAGAGCAAGCCCTCAGATTTTGCAACGTGACAGCAATGTTTGAGGAATGACGATGTCTTCTTAACGTTCTTCAAGGCTAAGTGTTCCCTTGGTTGCAGGTTGGGGTGGAGGTCGGGTAACATAATTTTCAAAGAAAATTTTCACCCGGATTCACAATGCAGTTGACAACGTGATCAACAAATGTGATCTTCCCCTGGAATCCTCAGAGATATGAATGTTAAGTAGTGCTAAAAATACACTTCATGTTTTTAATCTTTTTTTTTTGCTTTATTGAGATACATTTTAAGTTTTTTCATTACATAGTTTGTGTCTTCTAATACTTCTCAAATGCAGGAAGCTTATATTCAAACACTGGCCTCTCTGTTTAGAGTTTGGCATAGTCATAGTGAAAAATGACTGATTATATAATTATATATTTGTATGAGGGTGACAAACTTTTTCTCCTCCTTCTTCAAATGTAAAAACCATTCTGAGTCTGCATTTGGCCCGTGGGCTACAGTTTGCGGACCTGTGCTATAACATATGATTAAGCAGATGCAGACAGAAAAGAACCCCATGAGCATTCCTTCATTTTTTTTTTAAAGATTGTATGGATTGGGGAATTGGGGAAGGGAAACAGCCAAGTTGTCCTTCAATCTTAGTTGTGGACGGAACAGCTAGCTCAGCTCCAAGTCCAGTCGCCATCCTGCTGCTGGCGGCAGCAGCTAGCGGCAGCTCAGCTCAAGGTGTCCTGTTCAATCTTAGTTGCGGGTAGGCGTAGCCCACCATCCTATGTGGGAGTTCGTGCTCTCACCAGCTGAGCCATCCTGCCACCTATTGGTAGCTCAGCGGCAGCTCGGCTCAGGTGCAGCTCACTGGCCCATGTGGGAATTGAACCGGCGACCCTGTTGCTCAGAGCTTGTGCTTTTAACCAACTAAGCCACTCGGCTGGCGGCATTCCTTCATTTTTAAACTTTTCTTCTGCTTTCTAGAAACACAGACACATTCACTTTCTGTCATTGTGATCAATTCATCTTGCATTCTGCTCTTTTAAAATGAGGTGCACATTTCTGTGTGTTGACAGCTTCCATTCTTGTGGATCACCTACATCTCCAGCCCCCTTGAGGCAGAGACATTCTGCAATACAGTTGTCCCTCCTTTTATCCCCAGATACCTGTGTTGTATTTGCCATAGGTAAATATTGCCCCAGCTGTGAACAGGTAAGTAAAATTCTGAACCTTTGATGGCCCTGGATCCTTATTCCTTTGAAAAATACTCACCTAGGTGGACAGCTCACCCAGGCAAAGACATGTGAACTAACAATGACCTGGTCGCAGAAGAACCCAGGGTTTTAGCAGTGAGAGACTGGGGGAGCTGAGGGAGGCAGGAGGCCCCCACCTTGGGCCAAGCATCTCTTTTGGCATTGCCTGTCCTCCTGACCTGCTCTGGAATTCTTAAAATCACGGGACCTCCTCCGGGGCAGACAATGAAGGGCAGGTCGCAGTGTCTTTCGAGTTTGTGAGTGCATGAGTGCGCTTTAGGGGTGGGTGGACATTTTCCTTCAGTTTCATTTCATATATTGTCTCAGGAGATTCCTGCATGTGGAATCCCACTCTGTAGGGCAGGGGTTAGGGCTGGGCTCTGGAATCTGGGTTGTGTGAGGAATCTGTAAATGAGAAATTGTGAAAACGCCTGCCAGCGAATAAGCAATCAATAAAAGTAATGATTAGGTTGTGGCTTCTGCTTCCAGACTTTAAAAATGGGCAGATGGAGGTCAAAGATCGGCTCCACCCTAGCCGACTTGATCCTCACTACCTTCTGGGTCAGCTCAGATTCTAGATTCTGTTAGACTTGCCCTTGGAATTGTCTGGGAATGAAAGTATTACTAATTCCAAAAGGGCTGACACATCACTGGCAGGGCTCAACAGGCAGTAACTTTGTGTGACTACCCTTGTTATTCCTCAGAATTCTGATTGGAAAAAAAAAAAAAAAGAAACCTCAAAAATCAAATTAAATCAATCATACAGATGATAAAAGAGCCCTAGAAAGGAACTGTGTTTTATCGTCTGTCCCGCAGACGAGCGGGGCTGTGGCGTGTGGGGTTAGAAGTCCCAAGGGCCGAGCCCCGACGCCCTCACGTCCGCTCCTGGACACCTTGGTCGACACTGCCCTCTACTGGCCGCGGCTGCACCAGGCGCCGAGGGCGGGGAAGGCGGGTCCCCGGCCAGACTAAGTGATATCTTGGAAAAATCCAGACTCTCTTCCTCTCAATACGTTTCTCTTGGGGAGGGTGTGGCCCCGCTGGACCGATTACCACGGGACCGGGGGGGGGGGGTGGTGTTTCTGGGTTTTTATACCGA
This sequence comes from Hipposideros armiger, assembly GCF_001890085.2. NCBI lineage: Eukaryota > Metazoa > Chordata > Mammalia > Chiroptera > Hipposideridae > Hipposideros > Hipposideros armiger. The sequence continues at coordinate 4,168,397 of NW_017731443.1, forward strand.
CATGGGACGCATCTTTATGACGAGTTCTATTCTTTGCACATTTTGCTCTAGGACGGTTTTTAAAAACCAATCAACAATACTTTTTGAGCGGCTGATACTGCATGGCCTGTGCAAAGGTGCCGGGGTGGGAAGGAACCCGGGAGGTGGGGGCAGGGGTCGTGGACCGACAGAGGGAGTGAGCCGTGGGAAAGAGGGTGGGAGATAAAAGCCAGTGATGGGCACGTTCTGCATTTTGAGTTTTATGAGAAGAGCGCTGGGAAGCTTTGAAGGATTTCACGTGGGGGTGGGTGGGGTGGCAGTGGAAGGGGGCTTTCACTTGATAAATATTCCTTTGGGCGTGTGTGGAGAATGGACTGCAGGGGCGCTAGAGCATGAGCTGGGAGGCAGTTAGGAGGTCCCTGGGGCCGTGCAGGTGAGACTGCGGTGCGGTGTGGCAGAAGGTGGCCCCGTGCACCTGGAGAGAGTTCTCAGGGGGGCCCTGCAGGGAGACTTTCTTGACGGGAACACGAAGGGGCTGGAGAGGGAGGGGTCCAGATGCCCCTCAAGTTGCAGCTGGAGATTGGAGATGGAATTTACTGAGATGAGAAACAGACAAGGGCGGGGCTCATGACTCCTGCTGGACAAGTGGAGTTTGAGACGTTGGGTAGGTGGTAGGATTATAAGGGGAGGAGATCTAGGCTCTGTTGTGGCCGGTAACAGAGAGCTAGAGCAAAGAAACTGTAAAAGGTTTTGAGTTTTCTCCCTGGATCCAAGGGCAGGGCTCAGTAGGCCTTCAAGAAGGGCATGGGACACTGGAGGAGCCCCAGGCATCCTCTGCCTGACCCCACCCTGCCCAAATCCTGGGTTGGGGGACTCCGGCACTAAAGTTGGCCTGTCAAAGCTACGCTGGCTCACATCATTCCACGTATTTCTTTATGGCTTTAATCACAGTTTTATCTATCCGTTTGTCTACTTGCTGATTTTGTGGGAGCTGACGATCTTCCCCACTAGATTGCCAGCTCCCTGAGCACAGAGGCCACTGTTTTCTTCACTCTGCTGTACCCGGGGCTTAATGCGGTTCAGGCCCAGGGCAAGCGCTTCATGCATACTTGTTGGGTTATGAAATCTGCTCCTGGGTTCCTCAGAGTACTTGGCACCACTGTGAACACATTGAAAGTGCCAGTCAGTACCTAGGGATTAATTTCATGCCTGAAGAATTCTTTGCCACAAGAAAAAAGGGGTGACTGATTTTCTTTTTGCAGGAAAGTTGACTGGACAGGGCCTCAGGGAATGGGGACAAGTTATAGAGGAGCATTGGGATGAGAGCCGGAGCTTTGCCTAGTGGACAGTAGTAACCAGGTGCTGACCAGTCTGGCTGTGATCCCCCCACCCCCCCAGCCTCTTCTGGGAAGAGAGGTCCTTAAGCAAGACTGACATGAATGGACAGTTTGACTGGTGGGCCTCTGCAATTTAACTCTAGAAATGGATGTTCTAATCATGGTGACAGATAAAGGATCTAGAAAATGTATAAGCAAGGTTTTTTGTTGTTGTTTTCACCCCCTTTAGAAAACAGTTTGACAAATAATTTCATAGAACACATATGAAGTGAGCAACAGACTTAACTCACCTTCTCGGGGGCCTCTCCTCAGGGTCTGTCACTCTTCAAAGTCACCCCCAAGACCCTGGATCCCTAATCAAGGCATCAAGTCCATTCTTCCCTCCAGCCTCTGTCGTGGGCTGTGTGTGGTTTGAAGGACTCTGACACAGAGCTACCAAGCCCTAACAGGTTCCTACTGCTCTGACAAAATGCTCAAAATGTCTTTGGGAAGCAGAACTCTCTGGAAAGCTCCATCTTTGCTTGCAGACATGTTTGGGTAGTGTAATCACCTTAAATATTTCTTTTTCCACCCAAGAACAGGATCCCAAGGGGATTAGAGGAAAAAGAAGAATTCATTTCATCACGAAACAGATGGGGGTTGGGAGGTCTGCCTGGCTTCAGCCTGAGGTCAGCTGCCACTAGATGTGGACCCCCAGCCCCCACCTTTCCTGTAGCTCAAGGTAGAGCAGGGCTCTGGGTGCATCTTCAGGCCGGCTGTCTGCCTGTGGAAGGGAGTGTGTGTTGGAGGCCGCTACTGCTGTCTGTGGTTAGCATGGTGGTGGACCGGAAGTGAGACACAAGCCTGGCCTCACGTGTTTGCATGATCACTGCCTTTCTTTTTGCTCAGGCTAACCTTACCCTAGCAGCCGCAGACCTTCTCACTCTAGCTGGTCAATAAAAAAAGAGACAGGGGCACAAAGATGCTTGTACTTGATGGGAGGGAGCCCGGCCGGGCTGATGAGGACCGAGGGAAGGCAGCCTGCAGGTATCGGCAGGGGCTTCAGCAGCTGGTGGTCTTCAGCTTCCCAACCCCAAGCACACAGTGGGCTTTTTAGTATTTTGTCCTAATACAAAGAAACACACTTAAAAACCCCCAAAACAATAGTGACTGAACCTCAATGTTAGACCCAGATGATGATACACAGAAACTTCCATGTCAACTAAGAGATTCAGTTGCTCTGGGAGGAGCTAAGCTCACAAGGACTTTGATTATTTCTCAGAAGCCTCTTAACAAGGGATGAGATGACTATACCTGCTTCCCCAGGGACATGTGCAGTGTGACTTTCCTCTCTGGATTAGAAAAGGGTCCAAAAAAATGGGCCAACAATGCAGCTGAGGGATTTGGGGGATCCACTGCCAAGGAGCGCGAGTGAAGGAAGCCGGGTACCATGGGCCTCATGATGCTATCCTTGGCCTGCTGGGGAGGGGTGCCCACCAGCCTCTTCATCGCCATCGCTGCATCTCTCATGTCTGCATCAGGGCTGAAAAGTTCAATTGTGGCCTCATACTTGCAAAGCATGCCCATGAAGAGGGTTTTAATGACACTGAGAAAGCTCAAGCAGTCTGCAGGAGCTGGAGCACAGAAGGGAGAAAGTGCTTGTATCTAGGCCCCTTTCCAAGCTGGCCAGCCTCGTGGCTGGGCCTGCCCCAGATGCAAACAGCCGGGCCTGTCAGCAAGAGATAGCAGCCTTTTCATCGATGGGGGTAGACTGTGAGATCTGGTGTTGCTCCAAGCAGTTGGCTCGTTGGTGCTGTGTGGATCCTTTCTGGGTTGCAGCCAGCTTTTTGTGGCTTGCCTGAGCCTTCTTTGCACTTTCTGGGTTAGGGTGGGGCAAAATGCCACTTGTTCTTCCTGTTAGGGTTCTAGGCAGAGTATTGATAATAGAAGTGGCTGATCTGAGTTTTGATGCAGTGTGGGGCTGGGAAGAGGCCACTGAGGGTTTCCGGTTGTTGTCCTATGGACCGAGCCACTTGTTGCTGGGGGCATGTAGCAAAGTCAGGCTCTGGCAGGAAGGAGCTCTTATACCAGCCAAGAACGAACCCTCGAGCTTGGCCGGAAGAGGCGTGCACCGTGAACGCTGGGCACACTCACCTGCAGACAGAAGGCTTCTTGTGTCTCTCTTGCCCCACAGTGTTCCCTACATCCCCAGGTTGTGCTCCCTTTTCAGGTCCCTGACCCCAGGAATATGGGGAAGAGTCACCATTTCCTACTCCCTGCGTGCCCCATCTTCCCACTGAGGCTCAAGTCCCCATCCTTGAATTCTCTGCCTGGTGTGCACATTTGGTGTTTCTGCCCAGACTCCAGGGCCCCACCAAGTCACCAAGCAGTCAGCCCAAGTCAAACCCTCTCCGGAACTTAGGTCCCTGCTTGGCAACTTACTGTATTCTTGTGTAGCTTACTTTTCTCATCTGTAAAATGGGGATAGCATCCCTATTTCATAGGGTTGTTGTAAGAATGAAAGAGATATTGGGTTGTCGGAAAAGTCATGATGCATTTTTGTAACGAAAAACATAGAAAAAATACATCATGACTTTTCTGACAACCCAGTAATATGTGAAAGGGGTTCAGAACAGTGATGGGCCCGTTGTAAGTGCTCATTAAATGTTAGATATTGTTACTGTTGTTATTAGATTTGCACACACAAACATGCAAATGCATCCCAGCCCCACTCCTGACACATCTCAGCCCTTTCTTGCTGAGTCACCCCTTTTGTACACAACACTGAGACCTTCGAATTAAAATGCATTTCAGTCCTAAGTGTTGTTTCCCCTTTAAAACAAATGCTTCTACACAATAGTTGTTCCATTGCCTCTGGTTTTCTAACTCCCCTCCCCCCCCTCCCCCCAGGGCCATAAAACTTATCTCTGTGGGTATTATGAAACTGTTGAAGTGAATTCATTGGAATTTGTTCAAAAAATTCTTTTTTTTTTTGTTTATTAAAAGGAGAAGAGGCTGATACAGAGTAAAAAACAATCAGGTAACCAATTCCCCCAAATCAGGGGGCCTGTTTAGAGGTGTGATCCACCTCTCTCCTCTCCTCCCCTCCCCTGAGATGAGAAACAGACAAGGGCGGGGCTCATGA
>NW_017731443.1:4172856-4187941 GCF_001890085.2 Hipposideros armiger
CATCTGTAACGGTTTAGACTCCTAATCCTTTCTGCAGAGGACAAAAATATTTAGAAAACTCCACTTTCCGGAATAATCCTCTCTGTCCAGAATCGGAGACCTTGCCTTGGGTTGGGTTTTTTTTTGTGTTTTTTTTTTGAGTCATGAGGCTCTGCAGCTCTTTCCAGCCCCGATGGCTGCCAGCGTCGGGTGGAGACCCCAAACCCCAAACCTGGAGGCTGCATCAAGGTCTTTTGGCATCTTGGGCTTTGGGGAGTTCATTATTCCTCTTCTGTTGGTCATTGAAGACATGCGTTTGTGTGGGATCTCCTCTATACCTCCCTCTGGTCTATTCCATTCTGAGGGTGTTGATATGGGAGATGGGAACCTTTTCAGGTTTCCTCACAGCCTCAGGGCTCTCCCCAGCTTCCTGGCTGGGCGGCAGCATTCCCAGACCCTCCCAGCATCTAAGCGGAGGGCACAGACAGCTGCTTCTCTCCTGAGCAGAACTAGGTGGCAGGGAGAGTACCCGAGCCCAGTTTGGGGAAGAGGGTTGCTCACCAGGGTTGCAGCAGAAAGGCAGAGTGACCAGGGCAAGGGTGACAGCAAGTTTCATGGTGGCATGAGGCTGGTGAGTGAGGCTCCCGGTTGTTGGATCTGGGGTCTTGTGTGACATGTGCTCAGTGGGGGCCTTCTGAAATGCTCCAGGCTGCCCCGGGAGGGAGGACGGCAGGGCGAGGACTCCACTTATGGGACCACACTATTTACTTGGGCATTAATTAGGTGGAAAAAGTAAATATTCTCTTTTCTCAACCCAGTTTCTGTTCCCATCAAAACTGAGCTCCCCACTTGGGTCGGGGGGAGAACCCAAAGTCCTATGTGGGGGCAGTAAGGGGACCCGAGTCAGCGGACGCGGCTACCTGGCCACCTGTGCCACTGTCTTTGAACCTGAGCGCGGGGGCAGTCTGGGTCCGCAAAAGCAATTGTAGAGCTCACCTAGATCCATCATCCCAGGGGAAACTGAGGCCCACGGTCCTCACAAGTGGCAGCTACAGGACTGGAACTCGGGACTCCCCACACTCCATGGGGCTCCTTCCACGCCCCTTCCTTTAAGGAAGTGGCTGGCCCTGCAATCTTTAGGGTCACATGGTCTAGGACATCATGGTGGTCAGACTTGGAGGAGACCCTGAATGGAAGTATGTTGACATAAAGGACTTCTCTAGAACGCCCGTCCGAAGTCCAATCCCCAATCGGGCTGGAGAGTTCACTGTTCCCGCTGGGTTTGTTCCCAGCGAAGCTGCTCCGGGGTCCTGACCTGTTGGTGGCTGAATCCAGGGCACCTTCCTTCAGTCCTTATCTCGCTTGACCCTCTTGATGTTTTCTTCTAGAGCTGTTTTCTCACCTGCGTTCCCACAGCGCAGTTCTTCCCTGTTTTCTTCCCCGGCCATCCTTGTTGTTCTTCAGACGTTTATTCTTTACTGACTGCGTTTGTGTGTTGGTGGTTCCAGGCCTTGGCTGTAGCCCCTTCTCGCCTCCCATCGCCGCTGTCTGTGGCCGCTCCCTTCCAGAAGCTCTCAACCCCTGAGTCTGGAGCACGGGCCTGGCCTGGTCAAAGTCAATTCTGAAATGGCTTTCTGAGAAAGTCCATCAGAGAGATCTTTAAAAAAACCCACTGGTCATATTATTCGCCTTCTCCTTGAAACATTTTTAAAGCTTCGTTTTGTGGACGGGAGAAAATTCAAGTGCGATTTACAGGCCACCTGTCCGCTGGCGTTTGCTTACCATTTGAGCCTCACTTCCCCGCTCCCCTGCGCGATGATCTCGGCCTACCTTAGTGTTTGTGGATTCAGGAATGTTCTACGTTTTTTTTTTCTTGCCTGTCTACCTTTGTACAAACTACTACTCGTGCCTGGAATACACACCTCCTGCCTTGTCTACTTCTCCAAATCCTATTGGTACTCCAAGATTCAATCACATGTCATTCATTCACTCATTCATGCATCCATTCACTCATTCACTCATCTCAGCAACTGCTTTCATGACAGGAATGCAGTGATGAATGAGGCAAGTCCAGGTCCCTGTTGCTGTGGAGCTCCCCTCTGGTGGAAGAGACAGACAAGCCAATGTAAAAGGAACAAAATAATGGCAGGCGTGCTAAGTGCAAGGGGACAATGAAGCAGGTGCGAGCACAGAAAAGAAGAGTGAGATCTACTTAAGTGCCGGAATCAGGGTGGTTCTCTCGGAGTAGGTGACTCGATGCTGAGACCCGCAGAGGGGATGCCCAGCATCGAGGCTACCAGGTGTCCCAAATCAGGCTCCCCCATCCTGGTCCCTGGGGCGGGGACGAGGGGCATTTCTCTGCATGCCTGGGAGCCACAGGGCAAGCGCTTTGTCTGACTTGCCTTGTGGGACAGTCAGACAAAAAGTGTTCATCAAAATCAGAGCTTCTTAGACTCTAACACCTGCTCCTCAGATCCTTAAACCCCACGCACTGTGAGCTCCAGGCTGGAACTGTCAAGCCTGCCTTAGCACATGATGAGGGCTGGGGGCCACTGTTTCTGGCTACATGTAGACAGTGGCCTGGTCACTGTGCAATAACAAGCTGTCTGGGGGGAGACAAGCCACTTGGTTATTAGCACTGTGGGGGTAGCAGTGAATTGGCACTGCTCCTGCCAGGGGCTCTCCAACCCAAAGCACCTCTGTATTGGCTGTGCCTCGGTCTGGGTGAGCCGTGACCTTGGTTGCTGGAGTTTTAGGGGCAGAGCCTGGCCACAGCTAGGGGAGTGGCCAGAGAGGCTGCCCTGGGCCCAACCTTCCTCAAGCTCCAGAGCAGAGGGTGTGCCTTGTGTCTGGCTCTGGCCTGTGAGAGGAGCAAGAGAACCTTAGCCATAGCCCGAGGGTGGGAGGGTCCTGGGGGATCGGAAAACCCTGACTGGGGGTTTGGACTGTAAGGTCTGCTGGCCCTACCCATGCATTCAGTGTGTGTGCACACGTGGTGCCAGTTTGGTGACCTACGTTCCACGCCCCTGGAGAGCATGCCCAGGCCTTACATAGAAGTCTAGTGGCAGTGGGAGTGGGAGGGCTGGGCCAGCAGCAGCCCCCAGCCTACACTGCCAGAGGTATTGACTGAGACCAGATGTTTGCCCCCTGGGCTCAGTGCTTGGCTATCTGAATGAGCAGGAAGCTGAGGTGCAGCCTGTGCTGGCATCTGGCTGCTGCAAGTCCCAGCATGGCCCAGAAAACAGGTCGGAGGCCATGGGTGGGCCATTCTGATCCTATCCATTCGGCTGGGCTGATGGAGGGGGACTGGTTGGTCAGGCCACAGGCTCATGGGGTCAGCTCATGGGGCAAGCTGTAGGGTTCAGCTTCCTCCTCCACTCTGGGCTTCTCGCTCTGTACTTGCTCAGGAAGCAGCCCCTAAGCATAGCAGACTTTCCCTTGTGGGTTTGGTCCGGTTTCTTTTGTCTTGGTGCCTCCCAGGGCTGACTCCTGTGTGGACCTGGGGCCCTCCTAGGAGCGGCCCAGCCGTTTTGTCCACTGGCCTTGATGCCTACGGCCTGTGAGCTTTCAGAGGGCCTAACAATGTGTCACGTGTCTGTTGGCTCCAAAACATAAAAAGAAAACCTCAGAATTGTAATGAACGAATATTTGTCTACGTATCATTGTTTCAACTAGCTTCCTGCAACTCAGTTCAACTACGATCTAGTTACACAGAGATGCAATAAATTCTAAATCCTATGAACCAAATGCATGATCTCTCCCTAGGATCAGAATTATGGAATTTATACAGCCCCCTTCAAAAGTTTATAGCCAAAATTATACTTATTGTGAGAAGTGTGTATATTTTAACGTGTTTGGTATGATACGGGGTGGGAACATCAAAACTGAGAGGGCCCTACATCCTGCTCTCCCAGCACCTGCAGCTCTGGCCATAGCGGCACAGCCACCATCAGAGCAGGCAGGGAGGGGTCACAGGGAAGAAATAACCCCGCTTCTTTCTCGTTCCATCCTCTGCTCTATAGCCAGAGCCTTCCGTTGGCCTAACCAGCTGGGATTCAGCCAGCAAGGGAGCCCTGGTTTTGTGATCTTTAGAGGTCGGCCTCCTGGGGCACAGAGCAGATGGGAGAAAGGTGGGAAACGGATGGGTGAGTATCAACTATAGAATAAGCAGCAGGTAAAGGCATCATTCTCTACATACAGCTCTGGGGCTCACTTTCCCCACTTAACATTATGTCTTGGATGGCTTTCAAAACGTTGGCACTTATAGATACACTTGATTTTTTTCATGCTGCAGAATATCCCTTTGCAGGATGTAATATCATTTAAGTTACCAGTACCTGTGTTGTTTCTAGTTTTTCTGCCATTACAAACCACACAGCAGCGCAGAACAAGCCTCCCTCTGCCCTGGGGGTTCCTTCTGTGGGAGAGACGCCTGGGTTTAGACATGCTGCCTTTCTTCATTGCTATTGACTTTCCCAAGGCGAAGCCCATCATTCAAGGGCAGAGGGTTGGTTGGTGGTGAATTTCAGGGCTGGGGAGGTTAGAGTGGGAGGGTGTTAGGGGAGGGGGCTGGTAGGTGTTAACTGTGGAGATGTTGGTTATTTTCCCAATGCAAGCTGTCCTTCAGTAGCCTGCACACTGACAGCTGGCAGAGATGCAGATGTGGGCTGCTAAGTGGCATCCTGTGGGCGCCCGACACCCAGCCCCAGCTGTGAGTTGTACCGGGCACAAGTGACCTGGCTTCCGTTGTTTCTGGAGATTCAGGGAGGGGTGGGGTGTGGCCCTGTGGCCCTGTGGCCCTGCTGAGGATCTGAGCACTTTCTTGGCGCCCCAGCCAGGCTGATGGATGAGCTGAAACTTGGGGGGTGGGAGGGTGGAGTGGGGACGGGAGCTGGGGAAGTGCTTTCCCGAGATGGGGAACCGGCAGAACCAGCAGGTTCTTTGCTCTGGGATAAGCTCCCTCCGAGGGGTGAGGTTAGTCAAGTTGATAGAAGTCCCTGTTCTGCAGGGTGAAAACTGGTTCACCTCCATTTCACAGGCCTGCTTTAGGGATTTGGGCAGCAGATTTGGGGGGTTGACAGCAAATGACACGATTCATTTATTGCCCTTTCCCAGGAAGGTTGTGCGCTTTGTTGCCTAATTCTGCAGGTTCTTTGTTCTGCCATGTGTCACTCAGGTCCTGCCCTCCGTGTCTGCCTTCTCCCACCTTCCCCGCCCTGCTCTTGGTTCTCACCGTAGACTTGGCAGGTCACTGCTGAGACCCCTCTGCCCCCAGCACCTCAAGGTGAGCTGTAGGTCCTGCTCTTGGCTGTCATGGGGACATGAGCTGACATGGTCAGTGGACATGGCAGGGCCTAGCTCTGCAGCGGGCCGGCTGAGTGGCTCTGCAGGGCTGCATTTGTCCTGCACACGTGGGGAGGGGAAAATAATCTTTTTAGTCTGAGGAGCCTCATGAGCCCCTGGTCCTGTGTCCCCCACCCAATGGCCTACCCTGTCCCCTCTGGGCACCACATCACTTTCAGTCCATCAGGGTGATTTTGGGTCCTCAAACACAGAAGTTCACAAAATGAAATAGAACTTCTTTTATCTATTATTCTATCTATCTAATCTATCTGTCTATCTTTTTCTATCTGTTTTAAATTTTAAGCCCAAATAAAAACTCCCAGTGGTCTCCTAGCTGACAGAATTGAAATGACTCATGTTTTCTTTCTTTACAGTCACAGTTCTTTTGTCCTTTGCTGTTTAAACTCAGGAGTGTGTAGCACACGGGCGCTGGAGACAAGAACTGACTCTGAAGTCAGCTCCAAGGATATGCCCCTTCACAGACTTTCTCTTGACACGACCATGTGGGACACCAACTGGATGACTGGGAGTTCTTAGAAATAATTTCCATGTAGAACACAGTGTTTATTAAAAGCTAAGCAATAAACATGAGCTAATTTGCAGCTTACATAATGTATATTATAAAAATCAGCAGTAACTGCAGCAAATGCTTACAACTAGACTTGCGGAATTTCAGGAGGCAGGATTTTACCATTGATGTGGTTTAGAATTGCTGGTAGACAGTCATGATATAAAGCATACTTTCTTTCTTTTTCTTTTCTTTTTTTTATTTTTTATTATTGGGGAACAGTGTGTTTTTCCAGGACCCATCCGCTCCAAGTCAAGTAGTTGTTTCAATTTAGTTGTGGAGGGTGCAACTCAGTGGCCCATGTGGGGATTGAACCAGCAATTTTGGTGTTATGAGCCTGCACTCTTACCACTGAGCTAACCGGCCGCCCCTAAAGCATGCTTTCTAGTGGGTTGTATCGTTGCTTTTATTATTTATTTTTTAAAATTTTTTATTTAAAAAATTTTTTTATTGTTAGTTTCAGGTGTACAGAACAATGTAATAGTTATCCTTTTCACCCTCACAAAGTAACAACCCCTTCCCCCCATCTACTGCCCTCCCACCCCTGATATCATGCTTATCTATTACAATTCTATTGACTCCATTCCCACTCTCTACTCCATGTCCCGTGACTATATGTATATATAATTATAGTTGACATACATTATTATTCAACATCAGCTTCAGAAATACAGTGCAGTGGTCAGGCCTCAACACCGACTATGAAGTGATCTCCCCAACAAGACATGAGTCCATCTGGCCCCCTAAGAAATATTTACAACATTATTGATTATATTCCCCAGACTGTCTTTTCTATCCCTGAGGCCATATTGTAGTTACCAATCTGTATTGTCTCATCCCTTCCCCTTCTCCTTCATCCCCACCGTCTCCCAACTGGCAACCCTGTTTTTCCTCTGTGTCTCTGAGACTCCGTTGCTTTTAAATCCTCTTACTGCCTGGACCTGCAGCGGGTGGCAGGTTACTGGTTTCAGCAAGGACCATCAACATGTGGTAACACTTGTTCTTTACATCCGGCTACCGAGGGTGGGGGGAGGGGGGGAGGGTGCAGAGGGGGTCCTCTTCTAGTCTGGGGGTGCGGTGAGGGCTCTGGAAGCTGGTTGTTACACAAAATGGGTGCCTGGAGGCCTTTCCGTTCTTCTGAAGGCCTAGGCTTTTGAACTGCAAAAGCCAGGAAAAGACTCCCCCTTCCTCCGCCTTCCCTTCCCGTCACTGCCCTTCCCTGGGGCCGCCTGAGTCAGGGGAACAGCCAAGAGAGGAAAGGAAAATGAGAGAAAATAACACAGGTTAATCTTTCAAAAACTCCCCGCTGCAAGTGTACGGCGTAGAAGGAATCTTTTCCGCTTGTGACCCTGGGGAGCCAGGTGGGCGCAGGGCTGCTGTACCCACCAGGATGGCGAGGCCCAGGTGAGGTCCTCGGCCATCTCTTCAGCCTGACAACATGGCAAAGGCCAGACGGCCAGGCCCTGGCCTCATAGATGAACAGGTGGTTCTCTGCAGCTGCCTCTGGCTTGCAAGGGCCCTAGGGAATCTGTGCCCATTTTCTTGTGTCCTGGAGAAGGGGTCTCAGGCCCAGAGAGATGCTAGAAGTTATGAGAGGTTGCACAGAGTTAGGGGCAGAGACAGGACTTGAAGCTGGGCCCGGTGACTTTCTACCCAGGGGTCTTCCTGCTGTTCTGAACTGCAGAGCACAGCTCGGCTTTTATTGCTCAGCTCTGAACGCACCCAACATCTTAGGAGCAGACACATATCATTGTGTTTATGCTCTGAACCTCACGGACCCTTGGGGCCTGTAAAAATGCTGGAAAAAACCCCACCGCTATCTGTAATTCATTTTTTTCTAAAGTTGCTGGTGGGTCTTTCCCGGATGGATTCAGAATGCCAGGAAATAGAACTAGAGAACATGCATCCTTTAGTCCCAGAGGCTGGAGATGGAGAAGCTTTAGTCAGGCAAGAGACAGTTGTGAGCAATCTGTCTCACAGATGGCCTGGCCTGAGGGGACAGAAAGTGTGGGGACTGCCTCCTTGGGCCTCATGGGGTTCACGAAGGGCAGCATGGGGTTCATGTCCAAAGTTAGGGTCTCCGCCCACAGTGCCCTCATGAAGTCAGTTCTCCCCAGAGCAGCCAGAGTGAGCTTTTAAAAATGTAAATCAGGGCCGGCCGAGTGGCGCGATGTTTAAGAGCTGGCTTGGGACGCCAGAGGGCCCCGGTTCGGATCCTACATATGAGGGCCAGTGACACTGCCCCCTACAGCTAAGATGCTGAACAACAGCTCAACCTGGAGCTGGGCTGCTGTGGGTCGCCGGCGATGGCGTAGGCTGCAGCCCCTGTGGCAGTGGGTTGCCATGGGCTAACGTGTGTAGCCAGCAGCCAGCAGCCGCAGTCAGCAGCCGACCAGAAGCCGCGACTGATCTGCCTCACCCGGGAAGAGCGCAATGATGGTGCCAACTTGGGCCAGTGAAGCAACGTCCTCCACAACTAGACTGAAGAACAAAAGGACAGCAACTTGTCTGTTCCCCTTCCCCCAATTCCCCAGCTCTGTTCCCATCCCCCCATTTTCCCAATTAAAAAAAAAATCTTAAAAAAAAAGTAAATCAGATGATGTCACTTCTCTGGGTAAATACTTTGTGGCTTCCCACAGCACGTGGAATAAAACCCAAATCTCTCCTGGTCCACATGACCTGGCGTGACCTGTCCCCTATCTCTCCAGTTCCACCTTGTGTCATTCCCCCTCTGTTCCTTGGGTCACACTGGACTCCTCCCCTGCAGACTACCTTTGGGCCTTTGCTCTTGCTTTTAATTCTGCCTGGACTGCACCCCAGATGATCTCCTGATTGCCTTCTGTTTCTTGATTACCGTCTATCATTGTCATAGAGTTGTCAACTCCTAGGTCCCCTCTACAGAGGGGACTCCTAGCACTCCTTAATCACCGAGTGCGCTCTCCCCAGTCAGTCACTGTGGGTCTCAGGATCCAGCTTTTTCTCTTTCAGAGCCTTTGCCACCATCTGAAGTGATCACATTCATGGGTTTACTTGTTTATTATCTGCCTCCTCCCTAGAATGTATGCTCATGGTCGCCTATGATTCTCCAGGGCCCAGCACATAGAAGGTGCTTATTAAATATTTGTTGGATGGTTGCACAGGGGTCTGAACCTTTCACCCTCCAGCCCCAAGCACCCCTCCAGGTTCATTTCCAGGTGTTCTGTGAGCATTAGTGGGGCCAATGTGTATAGCATATAATATACATTAAAGTGTTCAGTATTTTCTGTGACAATTATTTCACCCAGCCCACCCTTTGGGCCCGGCAATTTCTGCATTTCCTGAAATGCACTCAGCTGTCTTGCCCCATCTCTACCTGCTGAAACCGCCCTGTTCATACCTACCTTCCATCCCTCTCCTGAAATCCTTCTTACCTTAAGACCCAGGCCAAAGGCAACCTTGCACAGTCTGCTTTTCCCTCTTCAGGGAGAATATGTCATTAACAGTGACAGCAACAGCACCAACTTATATGGACCGTCTGCAAGGCACCGCGTTAAACGTGTTCACTGATTGAACCCTCACAGCAATCCTAGGACGCAGACACTATTCCTGTTCCCGTTTCACAGATGGGGAAACGGTGGTTCAGAAAGTCGCCCAAGGTCTCAGTTTGCAAGCAGAGGAGCTCGGATCTAAACCCAGGGTGGCTGTCCCGAACCCATGATCTACACCCCCTCTGCGGAGCCCCCAGTTCCTCCAGCCCCATCCTGCCTCTCCCCTCACTTGTCCCTGCTGTCTGCCTAGAGTGAGCCCAGCTGCCACTGACTGTCCCCATCTCCAGGCTCTGTGTCCTCCTTGCTGTTCCTGGATCCTCGGCAGGCTGTGAGTCTCAATAACCATCATTGCCCTGATGGGATCGAACCTAATTCTGGCCCTTGTTCCCTTTGTCCCAGGCACCTGCCCTCTCTGGGGTGGTGGTGGAAAGGCACCTTTTTTTTCTTTATCTTTTATTATATTAATTACTTTTTAATAATTTCGTAAGCTGATACAAATATCGGTTTCATAGAATTAGATATGAAAATACTGAAGAAAAAGGGCCGGCCGAGTGGCTCAGCTGGTTAAGAGCTCGCTCAAGAGTGTGAGCTCTGAGCAACAGCGGTTCGATGCCCGGCCCGAGCTGAGTTGCCACTGAGCTGCCAACAGGTGGCAGGATGGCTTAGCTAAAAAAAAAAAAATACTGAAGAAAAAGCAGATTATGCGCTAGGAAGGGACAGAACTTTAGCAAATAGAAAGCAATTACTGGAAATGTCACCTTAATGTTTTATGTATAACATGGTTCTCTGTGGTCCAAACTGCTAAGGAGTGAGTTTTAAAATACAAACAATACTGACTGAAGTAATTAAATCTTCTCTCTTTCTTTCCTCTGGAATGTTTGGACCTTTGTGTGAAAAGGTCCATGACCTGCAGCTGGCACTTCTGGGCCTCTGTCCTCTCAACAGGCCACACAATTCCCAGCATGTGGAGGTTTAGAAGAAGCAGAATTTTGAGCTTTCTTTCCCTTAGCCTCAGAGGTCTCATCTGTAAATTCGTGGTAATGGAGGCCACCAGTGGTCCCTCCCACAGGGGCTGTCAGAGTTCAATAAGTGATGGGAGGAAGTCGAGGCTTTCCAGAGGCCTCGGCTTGAGTGGCGAGAGGGCAGTGGTGTAGGCAAGGGACTGTGGTTGGCCAGGCCCAGGGCGCTGCCTCAAGGGTCTCTCAACCATGTGGGGAGGCAGGTGAACAAAGTTCATGGGCAGTCCCCTAGGAGCTGCTCAGGGAGGAAAAGACTTCTAAGTGAGGACAGAGAGGCTTCCTGGAGGCGGTATCTTTGAGTGGGTCTGAGAGGAAGCCGGGTCAGAGCTGCGAGAGGCCGTGCACTGCCATCTGCTGTTCCTTCATTCATCACTCATTTGTTAAGGCCCTGCCAAATGCCAGGCCTGGTGCTGGTTCTGGGGACCCGGTCTAGTGTGGGACACAAGTGCTAATCACCATGGTGACAGTTCTCATGAAGGAGAGACATGGGCATGTTAGATGGATCTCCCGGTTAGGGTGTTGGAGGGAGTGTCCCTTGGGTGAGCGCAGTGAGGTCAGCGGGCATTGCCCAGCGAAGGGGAGGAAAGAATACTTCGAGCAGAGGGAAGAGTGTGTGAAGCTTGGTGGCCGGAGGGATCAGGACCCACGTTAGAGCCAGCGGGCCAGAGCCGACACGCTAGACGAGGCTCAGGGCCTCAGCCAGGGCCCGTCCACACAGAGCCTTGAGTGCAAAGGGGCACGTGGGCTTCACTTGGTCACGGGGCACTATAAAATGCATTAAAGGGGCAAGGGCGGGCTGTGCGGGAGGCAGGAGTGGGGGCAGTGGGCATGGAGGGCGGAAGTGCATCCAGTGACTGGTGGATGGAGGAAAACAGTGTTTGTTGGGGTGGGGGGTGGGCTAAGCCAGGCACCAGTCGCACAACTCCATTCACCGAGTCCTCTAGAAGCACCACGCTGAGGGCGGGTTGAGCTTGGGGTGGAGTTTGAATTCATTGTTATTTCTACTCTGTGGTTATGGCTGTTGTGTTTGTTAAATGAATGTGAACTATCCCCTTACTGGGCTCAAGAACTTGGATTCAGACAGGGACACCGCCCGCACTTACACACCCACGTGGGCCTGGACCAGCCTCTGCGTCCCCAGCTCTGTCCGCCTGAGCCGGGCTCTGCCCTCAGCCACACAGGCCCCTTATCACCAGCGGGGAGAGTTGCCTAGAAAAATGGCTCCTGAGGGGAGACTTGGTGCTGGCGCCCCGGGGCCTTCCACATCCCTTTTCTGCTTGTGGGGTGCTCAGCTCCTCACCCCATCCCTGCGCTCCCTGCCCCACCCACGTTCCACGGAGTCCTGCCCCCTTCTCCCCCAGGCCCTGACCTGCTGAAGCCTCTGCCCAGAGAGCCTTCACTGTGACTGGGAGCTGGCCCCTCTCCCCCAACAAGGGGGACCCCCTAACCCAGTGAACTGGCTACTGGGGCATGGGGGCATCTTGCTGGGCCCTGCCTCTGGACTGGGGTTTGGGGGGGTGTGTGTGGTAGACAGGGCTGGCTGTGCTTTCCTAGGTCTCAGGGTGGGTTTGCCCCAGCCATTTTGACCAGGGCTAGAATCCAGCCTTCCTCAGGTGTCCCCACTTGCTAGCTTGTCAAGTCCCATCTCTCCAGCCTCAGATTTCCCATTGAAAAACGGGCATAGCACCTGGGTGGCAGAATTGTTAGGTTAGTGAGTGTTAGTGGCAACACATTTGGCCTTGGACACTCCTTGTTCTGACCCCCCGAGTTAAGGGGCCCTGCGGTCTGGCCCCACCTCCGGGAAGAGGCTTTCCTGGGCCCAGGGGGCTCATCAGTCCTTCCTCACGGAGGCTCTTTCTGCCAGGAGCTGAGCTCACAGGGCAGGCCTCAGGGGCCACATATCAGTTGTTCTCCCGTTCCTGGGAGCTGGTCCAGAGACAAGGGGAGGGCGTCTGGTTTTCATCGTGCAGCTGTCGCTAATTCCTTTGGCATCTGAGCTTCTTTTCAGGAGGAGGAAGATGCACTTAACTGGTTGTGACCCAGCTTGGTACTGAGGACCAAGTGCTGGGCTTGCAATCAAGCAGAGCTGGATTTGAAGCTTAACTGGGCCACTTACTAGCTGCGTGACCTGGTAAGGCGCTTATCACCTCTGCGTGTCGAGGGCCCCATTTGGAAAATAGAAATAAGTATTTCTGCTCTGCCTACTCTGCAAAGTAGAAATTGACGTAAAAGTGCAAGTGCTGCCGTTGAATAATATTGTATGTCAACTCTAATTTAATATATATATATAGTCACGGGATGTGGAGTACAGTGTGGGGAGTGGAGTCAATGGAATTGTAATAGATATGTATGATATCGTGGGTGGGGAGTGGTGGATTGGGGGAAGGGGGCTGTCACTTTGTGAGGGGTAAAAAGTATACCTATTGCATTGTTTTGTACACCTGAAACTAAAAAAAAAAAAAAAAGAAAAGAAAAAAGAAAGGAAGTCCAAGTGCTTTTGAAAACCATAAAAAGGAAAGTGGGGTTCTTCTTTGTGTTGGCATCGTTGTAGGTGGGGCTCTGCCCTGGGACCCTGCCCCACACAGAACAGCCAGGCCTGCTGGCTGAGCAGCTGGCCCGCATGTCCCACACGTCGATAAGGGTCAAAGCAACATTTGGGCCCATGGAACAGAGGGCCATTTTAGGAGCTGCTGGCTGGTGACCCCAAAGAGTGGCAGGGGCTCAGAAGAGAAAGGGTTCGCTCTGCTTGGCGTGGCTTGGGAAGGAAATAGCACAATAATAAGAGCTAACACGTACCGAGCACTTACTATGGGCCAGGCGCACTTTGAAGAATTTTCCATGTATTAAATAATTGACCCTCTGAGGGGGGTAATTATTATTCCTCCTTTAAATACCCTTAAGGGTGGAAAGGCATTTTGGGAGAGGGAATTGGGGAACCTTGCGCATGCTGGGGACAGTGGGGTGCTCTGCTTGTACCCGCTGAGGGGTTCCAGTGTGAGGCTGTCAGCAGCAGGAACCCAAGGCTCTTGGGTGGGAGGAGGGGCCGTGATGGACTGGTTGCGGGGTGCAGAGTCCAAGGAATGAGGTGCTTTCCTCGTTCTTTTGTCTTCATACTTGAGCACAGGCCAGGCTGCCACCCAAGTGGCCCCCAGGGGATGACTTGACGCCAAGACAGGCTCAGAAGCTGAGCCATGTGTGGTGCAGGGGCCCGAGGTCTCAGAGCCTGGGGGAGGCTAGGGTGACGGCCAAGTCCTGCATGTGTCAGGCCCCATCCTGGGAGCTGACCTCTGCTGGGTTTTAGAGGAGCCTGGAACGTCCTGCCCACACTGGCAGGACAATGTGCCTTCCCTGGTCAAGGGCTGGCCCAGCTGGGCGGTAGGGCCAGACAGGAAGCACTGCTGGAACCATTTCTCTCAAATAAAATGGAGGCCACTGCAGAGCTGACCATGGCTGAGGCTTTCCAGGCTGAGAATTCGGGCGCAAACACACTGTGGGTGCTCTAATATAAAGGTAGACACGTCACGCCCCCAGAATTGGCTTTCTGTTTCCTGTGGCACATCCACGTAAGGACTTGAAGCTGGGAGTGCTGGGTGTGTGTGTGGGAGACTCAGTTCTGCAGGGCGTCCTACCCTGTGTTCTGACCATTTCTGCTTGAGAGCAGTTGACAAACATGCTGGAATTTTTAAGGAAGACAGGGACAGGGTGGGGAAGGGCTTGGGGCGAAGAAGCGGCAGTTTTTAGTCATGAGGCATCCAGGGTGTGATATCTGTGCAAGAGCCAAAGATAAGATGAATGGAGATGGCAGGGAAGATTGGGGAGGCCCTGGGGGAGGAAAGGCTGGGATCCAGGGTGAGGTCACTGGGGAAGCTGAGGGCCCTCTGTGAGCTGAGTGGGCCCAGGGGATCGGAGGGAAATAGATGGAAGGGAACCCACCTTGATCTTCTTACTTTTCAAAAGATGAAATACTTGATGTCTGACTAGAACATTGGAAACGATTTCAGGAGTTCAACCCCCCGGGGATCTGGCGCTGGGTGGACAGTGGGAACGT
This sequence comes from Hipposideros armiger, assembly GCF_001890085.2. Classification (NCBI taxonomy): domain Eukaryota; kingdom Metazoa; phylum Chordata; class Mammalia; order Chiroptera; family Hipposideridae; genus Hipposideros; species Hipposideros armiger. Next base: position 4,187,341 of record NW_017731443.1, read on the forward strand.
TGTTCTCGAAGGCACAACAACCCCAGCCTCTGTCTTCATCCCACAGTAAATATTCCTGGATTTGGCGTGAGACTGGAATCCAGGTGTGCTAATCTGTAAATACTCCTGAAAACTGCCCTTTGTTCAAGAGGCACTGGGGTAGCTCTTGCTGTGTGGCAGGGCAGGCCTGGGGACACGCTGGTGAGCACAGCTGGGAAGGGAAGTGACCTGGGAAGAGGCGGCCAGGGGAGGCTCCGAGCAGGAAGGCTAGTGGGCCAGTCCTTTCCTGGTGGCTGCATGGGGTCAACTTGCTCCCCACCTGCTCTTTGACTCCAAGTCACTCTTTGCTGAACTTCTGGGTGGCGCCTTGTGCTTTCAGCACAACCCACATTTCCCTTTGCAAACCCTTAAGGCCAGTTCTGTTCCCACAGCCCAGTGCTATAGGCGTCTGCTGCAGAAGGGATATTGACATTTCTGTTTGAAATGGCCTGGCACCCGGTGCCTGTGACATGTTCTGGCCAAATGCTCACCTTATCCCACGAGGGGGCAGCTGACCAACTGGGCAGGTGTGACACTGCTGGGCACCTGGCCCCAACTATCCAAAAAGTCAGAAAAAGGGGCA
>NW_017731443.1:4189591-4206373 GCF_001890085.2 Hipposideros armiger
CTGGGACCTTCAGCCCAGCACCCATTCCTTTCTGGGCCACGCCCACACCTCTGCAGAGAGGAGGGAGAGGTCACCTGTATTCTTCTTAGCTGGACAGGCTCTACAGGGACACTTCCTTGCTCCCTCAAAGTTGCTATAAAGTCTGAAAGCAGTGATGGTTTTGGGCTGATTGGACTACAAAGGAGGTGTGGCGCTGGAAAAAGGACGGGGCCCCCTGCCAGCTTCCCACACACCAGCCATTTCTGATGAGAGGGACAATGACTAGGACTGGGGCGTGCCCCATGCCACCTCCCCCCTCAGACTTTATAAACCCTCATGCTAGAAAGGAACATGTCTAGAAAGAACATTATTTGAAGAAAACATTTGCTGTGCAACAGTTACCAGGTCAAAGCCCTTCCTTCCTAGGACTCGTCGTGTTTCCAGCCCGGTGGGCGGGCTGACCGCAGCAGCTCCTGCTCGGGCAGGCACCGCTCTCGGCTCTGGCCCTGACCGTGCTTATCATCCCACCACTTTGGCAAGTTTAGGCCAAATCACAATCTATCTGTCTTCTTGGCTGGAAGGAACAGCTGAGGGCACAGGCTGGGACTGCCCGAGCGTGCTTACCTTGGGGTCCCCAGCATCTGGCAGCGAGTGGGCCATGTGCAGCCCGCCTCAGTGGTTTTAAGTCAGAGGCATGGTCATGGCTGCTGACCGGCGCTGTGGGCATTTGCTGGTGTTTGTGTTTTGGACAATTTTGCTCTAAAATAAATTATAGTATTTGGACGAACTAAAGGTTGAGAACAGGAACCTTGGTTCTGTATTTTCTAAGTAGACTGTTCTGATCCAGAATCAAGATAAATTATGTCCCCTCTGAGCGGCTGAACCCATCGGAAATTTTAAGAGTTTGCTGCCCTCTTGTGGTTCAGAGTGAGAAAACGACTGCCATTCTCTTCCGGATAGCTTGTTCGTTCATTTGTTCTATAGTTACGGAGCAAGGCCACCAGACAGTGTGGGGCAAATGAGATGACCGTACATGGTCTCCGCTTATGCAGTTCCCAGGCTAGTGGGGGTGCCTTTTCACAGAACCAAGGTCCGAAGGCAACAGACACCTTGGCTTGCACAAAGGGGCTGCAGCACCCTTACCTAACTAACTAGGCTGCTTGGCCAGAGATGGCAGAGACCCCAAGCTGTCAGGGGGCCCCAAGGTGAGCCACCAGCAGTCTTTGATAACGAGTCACCTCCCTTGTGAATGGCAGAGCTGATCAGCACAAATCAGATCTTTCAACTGGCCTCCCTATCTTACCCTCCTTCCTTCCTTTTTTCCTTTTCTATTTAGGGATCCTTATCTTCTCCAAAACGTCTCTCCTTTTCCAACCCCTAATGTAAGTCTGCTTTGCCTCCTGTGATGGGCTGAATTGTATCCCCTCAAAACTCCTAAGATGAAGGCCTAACTTCGACTTTATTTGGAGATAGGGCCTTTCAAGAGGTGATTAAGTGAAAATGAGGCTGTTGGGGTGGGCCCTAACTGAATCCGACTGCTGTCCATATGAGAAGAGAAATATGGCCACACACATATAAAAAGAAAAGGCCACCAGAAGGCAGCCATCTGCAGGCCAAGGAGAGAGGCCTCAGGAGACATCAAACCAGATGACACCTTGATCTTGGACTTCCAGCCTCTCGAACTGTGAGAAAATAACTTTGTGTTTAAGCTACGATTTGTGAAATATCTGTTGTTGGCAGCCCTGGCAAACTAACACACCTGCTAACAGAACCAACTACTTATTTCTCAAAGGCAGCTGCTGCCGATTGAGGTTTTCAAAGACAGAAACACGGAGATATTTCTCCCCCCACAGACCCCCTCCGTCCCCTCCCCCAAGGGCCTGGCCAGTCCTGTATTTGCCCACAAGATCCTTAAGATAAACATTAAGCAGTTCTTTAATGTCACTTAATCTTCATAGAGATCTATTTCATCGATGAAAAAATCCCTAGAGTTAACTTGCCCAGGGTCACTAGCAGGATGCAAACTCAGTTCTGCCCCCAGGTACCATTTCTTTCTCTTTAGTTCAGAGGAGCTGGTGTGGTCCCAGGGAGGGTCATGGGATAGGAGCGAGAATCGTGTGACTGTCTGGTGTGAATGATGGTAAGCTGCCGGAAGACGGATCCATAAAGCCTGCTGATACTTGCAAATGCTGGTTCGGTGTCTTCCTTAACCCATTCAGAAAAAGCTCAATACCTCTGAAAAATTCTGGCATATACGAGGCAGGATGGGTCATTATATCCACACACCACCCTTACCCTGAAAGGTCTCTTTAACTAGCACACCTGTCTGAACTGACAGACCAAGGGGAGCTCATGTACATTCTGGCCTTTGTCAACAGTGACTCCTAACCACACTGTCATTCTTTCAAAATACATTTTATTAGTGGCACATGGAATTTAAAGTTAAGCAATTTCTTTCCAGAGAGAAGGTAAGTCCTGACAGACTAAAATAGTGAGCAGATATGTCACAGCAGAAATACCATTCCAGTGTCAAGAGACATGAATAGGAATACTCTCCCCAAGGAGAAAGGAAATCACTTTCTCTACCTTGCTGACCACACTGTATCACACCCATCTCAGTTGGGGGGCGGGTACCCCACAGCACTGGACAGTACAAGAATGCACTAAGTAACAATCCGTGTCATTTCTACATCCATCAGCTCTCCCTGTTGCAGGGGAGGCGGAGAGCTTGTGAGCCCCATTACCTGCTGTGAGGACTCAGAGGGTCTGTGGCAGGCAGAGCTGGCTCTGAGCAGCCGTGCTGGCTGCAGGAAAACACCAGTGAGCTGGCTCATGTGTGAGCCCAGGAAAACCCTCTGCCGTGAAGGAGCTCTGCAGAGCTCCATCTCCAGATCAGGGAGCTATGGGTTACCAGAGGGTCCTTTTAAAGTGTCTGGAAACATCTACATTAGTTAAGTCAGAGAAGACCTGAACTCTCTTAGAAAAATCAGTTTTTTGTTTTTGTTTTTTACCCATAATGTCTTTCACCCAGTATTCTGAGTTCAAACAAAGGCTGAATGAATGCCTTGAGGCCCACCTGGCCTTCTCCCATTCGTTCTGGGCTCCTGTCTCACTTTCAGGTTCCTCCAGCAAGTGCTTTCCTTCCCACTGCATCCCTTCGCAGGGTCCTGTGGGAAAGCGCAACCAGGAGAGCCCCAGACACGGGGCAGCTGTGTCGCTGCTGCGCGTGGGCCTCCCTGTTCCCAAGGCACGCTCTGCACCGAGGCAGTTTCTGTAGGGTTAAGCTCATGATGTCTCTTCTTTCTAACCTAGGACAACAGGGCTGCTCCGTGAGAAAGGCTCAGTAGTTTGTCCTCTCTGCTAATCTTATTTTGATCTTAATGTGGGCATTTCTCTCATCACTTCAGTCCGCCCCTCACCAAACATACAGACACTTATTGATCAAGGCAACAAAAAGAGTGACAGACTGCAGAATTTTTCCATTTCTAGATCTAATTGAGTAAGCTAAGTCTCCACACCAGGAAACTGTACTTTACCTCCAAGCTAGCATCTAGAATACAATCGTCCAGGGGCTTAGGGCAGGTCAGTGATGCTGGCTTCGCCCAGATCAATGCCAGCGTGCACCTTGCCGTCCTTGGCGGCCGCCCAGGGCATGGATGCCGAGGTCCACTTTACTGCCCAGTCTCCTGCTTTGTTGACCAAGATGACGCCGCCTAAACCTTTGACCTTTGACTTCATATAACCCAACGACAGGTCAGCAGCCTCTTCTAATGTCTTTCCTGAAAACAAGGAAAGGTTGAGAGATAACACATATTCTTTAGAAAGGAATCTGATGGAAAAATCACTTGCCATGTGGAAAACCAAAGCACGTTAACCAAAATTCGTGGTAAATGGTCTCTTTTTAAGTGCTTCAAAGAAGGCCGGCCCTCCTTGCACTGAGACGGGGTCCTGGCGCACCCTACGCAGAGCTCTTTTTTCCCACGCCCAGGTTCAAAGTTTCCCTACTGCCCCCAAGATGGGACAAACAGTATTCTATACGCTCTCCTATTCTAGTTCCTAAGAGAAGGTGGGAAGAGTCAAAATAGTGTTAGCAACACTTGTAGCAAATGAGAAAGGGTTTCAGCTACTTCTCCATCTATTTATAAACAGCTTCCATTTATTCGTCTCCAGATAATATGAACTTGTTCTACGTACCTTGTTCTACGTGGAAGAGAGTGAGTCTGGCCAGGTTCACCTTCAGGATGCTTTCTCCGTGCCCCGTGGTTGAAATGGCTCCAATGTCATTGTCAGCGTAACCTCCAGATCCTGCTCAAAAGAGGAGATTGGTTCTAACTGAGCAATAGTCAAAAAATTCAAACACATGTTACCAGTCAAATACTATATAATATTGAATCCCAAAGAGTACCAAAGTATAGACAAAGGTCAGATTAGTAGCCATGACCTTGGGATGCAACGGGGGACTAATAAGCCCCATGTGACTGCCCTTAATTCAGGATGAGGGAAGCTTGGGGTCGGGGGGTAGGCCTGACCTTTCATGGAGCAATTACATCAGGACAGTTCCTCCTCTGCCCCAAACCTATCTGGTCTGCACAGAGTGAAACATACACAACCACACCCGCCCCTACCACTCACCCACTCCAGGGGATTAGACAGTGTGCTGCAATCTTAATACAAACAACATTTTAATTAGTAATATTTTTGTAGTAGCAGTGTGTCACGTTAATGCCACTCAAATCTAATAAATGCAAACTTAAATTTTCATTTTTCTTAGTTCGTTAATTTGTGCCCATGCCTGGGAAGAGGTTATGTGCACTTAATCCTTTGGGAATAAGTCTGCAGATCCTGAAACTGGGGCTAGAGAGAAGAGACAGGCACTATGGGTAGCTTGGGGACAACTTTGGTACCCCCTATCTCCATCTCCCCCACAACCCAAGTCATTGCAAAAGACATGCAATCTAGAAAAACAGAGTGCCTACTAGATACAGATGCCCTCTCAAAGCAGTGCCCTAAATAACCCCTTCCAACCAAATGCCATTCCCAGAAATCCTGGCGCTGCTGCCAAGAAGAGGAAGGAAAGGAAGAAAGCGGAGAGGGGTGGAGAACAGAGAGGAAGAGGGGGCGGTAGTCATCCATCAAAATTACCTACACACGGCGTGTCCCCAACTCGGCCGGCCATTTTATTCACGATGCCCCCTGTCGAGGTTGCGTAAGCCATGTTTCCTTTGCAGTCCAAGGCAACAGCACCCACAGTTCCCAAGTTTCTGCCAAAAATAAACAGAAAACAGTGACAGGTTGAAAATGAGAAACATTCCAAGTAACAATGTAGCTTAATACCCAGTAAGCTTCCACACATATGGGACACACTTCAATTCCAACATTCCCGACGACTCCCGGAAGTGGTAGAGGGCCTGTTTTCTTTTCAGTCTATATGTCACTTAGACTGCTAGACATTCCTTTAGACCTCAACTTTAAGAGTGAGTACATCCAGTCCCCGCACCACCATTTTCTGGCTGTGTGGCTTGGTGAAGTTTTATTCTGTCTCGTTTTCCCCACCTATGAAACAGGGATAAAAATAACTGAGTGCAGCTCCAACTTGAGTATGCGTAAGAAATGCCTGTATCCCCAGGCCCATCCCCAGAGATCCTGAGTTGGTAGGTCCAGGATGGGACCCGAAACCGTACATTTCTCACAACCTCCCAGGAGATGCTGACGCTGCCCATCCAGACCCCACTTTGCCTGTTTCACAGTGTTTGCTGTAAAGATAAACTAAGGTAATTCCCCGCCCCCCCCAACATTTCATTATAAAATTTCAAGTTTAAAAAGCTGAAGAAATTGCACAGTAACAGCTACATACCCACCACCCAGACTCTGTACTGAGCTATATTTAAGGCACTTCTCTAAGTGTTGAGACACAGCAGTGAACTAAATGGACAAAGTCCCTTCTGCCATGAAGCTTGCATTTGGGGCAGAGGGTAACAGAGCAATGAAAGCTTCAGGCGAACGGCAATACAAATGAAGGTTATAGCAGCTTAAGGGGAGAGCGATGGTGGAAGTGCTATTTTATACAGGGACTCTCTAAAGGAAGTGAGGGGCACATCATGCTGGTTATTGAGGAAGAACATTCCTGAAGCAAGAATATGACTGATCTTCATGGAATTTTAAGGAGGCCACTGTAGCGAGAGAGAATAAAGTGAGGAAGAGAGTGTACGGGTCAGAGGGATGACCAGCAGCCAGCAGGTGGGACAGGTGGGTGATCACACATCCTGGTTACCCGCGGCAGTTCTGTTTGATGCCTGTTGTACTGGCTTAATTAATAGTGCCCTCTTTAATCAAAATTACGTTCCAGTTTGAACACTAAATCACATGGCCATCCTACTTACAGGCCACTGCACAGGATTTTACTGAATGAGATGGGAAGACACTGGAGAGTTTGAGTTGTGTCATGGTGTAAGTTTTAAAAATAATCATTCCCAGGCCAGCTGAGTGGTGCATTAAGAGTTGGCTTGGGACGCCAGCTCTGAGCAGCAGGGCCCTGGTTCGGATCCCACATAAGGGCCAGTGACGCTGCGCCCTCTACAGCTAAGATAGTGAACAACAGCTCGACCTGGAGCTGGGCTGTTGTTTGTCGCCAGTGATGGTGTACGCTGCAGTGGGGCGGCAGTGGGCTGCCATAAGCTACTGTGAATGGCCGGCAGGCGGAGTGAGCGGCCATCCAATGGCGGGCGAGTGACTGCCTCACCCAGGAAGAGTGCAATAATACCAACATGGGCCAGTGAAGTGATGTCCTCCACAACTAGACTGAAGAACAAAAGGACAGCAACTTGTCTGTTCCTCTCCCCCAACTCCCCAATAAAATCTTAAAAAAAAAATCATTACCACCACTACACCCATCCACCAAATGGCTAAAATGAAAAAGACATATCAAGTGTGGGCAAGGATGTGCAAGAACTGAAATTCTCCTCCACTACTGCTGGAATTGGAAACTGGCATTTGGAAAACCATTTGGCAGTACCTATGAAAGCTAACTCAGCAATTATATGCCTACATTTTTGTCCAACAGAAATGCAGAGACATGTTCACAAGTGTACAAAAATGTTCACAGCAATAATATTTGTAATAACAGCAAACTGAAACGACACAAATGTCCACTAAAGGTAAACAAATTGTGATATATTCATGACATGGAATACCATACTGCTATCCGCAACAAATGAATGAATCTCAGAAATATGATGCAAGAAGGCACCCAAAAATGTACATATTATAGGACTCCATTTAAACAAAGTTCAAAAACGGGCAACACTAATTGATGGTGATAGAAGTCATGAAAGTGGTTACCTTTGAGGGAAGGTAGTGAAGGGGGGGGGCGCTGCAGGGAGCTTCCAGCAATGCTCTATTTCTTGCTCTGAGTGTTGATTACATGAAGTGACCACTCTGAAATTTCATCAAGGGTGTGCTATACAAGTTTATCTTAAAAGAATTATTCTGGCTATTGTGTGTTGACTGAGGGAGACAAGAGTGGAAACAGACCAGTTAGGAGGTTTGGAGATGGTGGTTTCAGTGCAAAAGGTGAGAAGTGGGCGGGACTTGGGACATTTTGAAGGTGGAGCTGATAGAATTTGCAGATGGACTGGATGTGAGAGAAATCACAAACAACTAACTCTAAGGCTTTTGGGTTCAGGAACTGAGAGGCTGCAAGAAGCATTTATTGAAATATAGGACACCATTAGGAATAGGTTGTCTTTTTGTTGGTGTGCATGGAGACGGGTTAGGTGGGGAAATAAAAAGTTCAGTTTTGGACATGAGCTTGAGGCACCAATCACATGGACAGTCTGAATCGTAGCTAGACATAGTCTGGCATTCAAGAGGTTAGAAAGAGAAATTTGGCATTAGAAGAAAACAGAAGACCTATTTTCCACCAATCGGAAAAATCAACTCCATGTAGCTAAAGATGAAAATATACAAGTTAAAACAAAATTCTTCAAGAAAATCTAGGTGACCCTGTCTCAGAGTAGGGGATCTAAGTTTTGTGTCTTACAAATTATACAAGAGGTAGAGTACATATTTGATTATAAAATATAAAAACCTGTATATGGCAAAATACTGTAAGCAAAGTAAAAGCAAGATTAAAAACAACAGATTTGGGAAATTTTTTAACAGAAAAGATAGCCTTGACTGATAAGGAGGGGCCAGTTGATGGCTCAGTTGGTTAAGAGCGCGAGCTCTGAGCAACAGGGTTGCTGGTTTGATTCCCACATGGGCCAGTGAGCTGCGCCAGAGCTGAGCTGCCAACAGGTGGCAGGATGGCTCAGCTGGTGAGAGCATGTGCGCCTAATAACAAGGTTGCCAGTTCGACTCCCACATTGGATGGTGGGCTATGCCCACCTGCAACTAAGATTGAACACGGCACCTTGAGCTGAGCAGCCGCGAGCTGCCGACGGGTGGCTGGATGGCGACTGGACTTGGAGCTGAGCTAGCTGCGCCCTCCACAACTAAGATTGAAGGACAACAACTTGGCTGTTCCCCTTCCCCAATAAAATCTTAAAAAAAAAAAAAGACTGATAAGGAGACAAAACAACTAAACAGAAAAAACTATCACAGGACATAAATAGGCAAATTGCTTGCAAGGAATGACCCCAAAACGAATGCAAAATGCTGGAACTTGTTAACAGAGTGACAACATCATCCTTGTTGCATACTCCCAGGATAGAGGTACTGCCAGGCATTGCTGGTTGCAGGCCCCCCCTACCATTTGCAAGGGTTGAGGCAAGAATACAAATACAAATGGAAGCTCACACACCATGTTTACTATTTAGAAGTTATAAATATGTTCTATCCTCTTATTCTGATAAATGTATCTTGAAAAATATTGTAAAACTGTGGTTTTCCTATGACTGAAAGTTGACTTCATTATTATTGTACACATCTGAATCCTTTGATGATCAGCTGGTGATGTCTGGATGAGCGACACAGACACACAGACACACACCCACACCCACACACACATAAATTATGATTTATTTCATAGAACTTTTCCTTGCCTCATTTCAGAGAGCACTGATTATGTTCTTGTAATCAACACTGCCATACAACATGCATTCTATAGACAAAGTGCCAAATAAGACAACCTTTCTTGAGTCAATGTAGTTTAATTAATTTTAATCTGGAGAAGTTTCACTCTGCTGAGGCAGTAGCAACTGGAATTATCAATGAAAATTCTTAAAGCAGTACTTAGATTTGGAAATGAGTCCTGATTTTAACATTACCACACTCAAATGCTATATGGGATTACACATTATCACAGAAGATTTTACTAAGTATTTTAATTTGATCGTATAAGTCACAATCACTTATTGTAGTAATTTTCTTAAGCAGTATTTAGATCCATGCAGAATATCTTAAGTTCTTTCATATTTCAATGCTGGTCTATTATAAAGAAAATTGAAAATAATAGTATGTTGTTGGATTTTGTTTAAATCTCTCTTCAAATGATACTGTACTCTGATATATAATGAACAGAAAAATAGCCTCTGTAGAAACTGGTTTCAGGATTATTTGTATATGTAATCTTCTCCAAGTTAAGCAAATAGTTTTATTTCCTTGTTTCAATTTCCTTATATTTTATTGGAATGTCATATTTCACATGCAGCTTTGGTTTTGTTTCTCCACACTTAAAAAAGCCATTTTTAATCCTTTCAAACGTGAAATAGCCAAACAAATTTTTTTCAAAGCTTTTGTTAAGTTTACCAACAGAAATGAACAGTTCATACTAAATAGCTGTAGATAGCATAATTTCAAAATTAATTTCACTTTCTGTTCAAGTTCATGATTTGCTCTTTGAGAATCTTCTGTGGTTTTGCTGAACACTTCTTAACTAAATTAAATTTAACAGCATTTTGTTGGTTAAAAAGTCAGCTATGAGTTTAAGCAAGCTGTTCCAGCTTTGGGAACATCTATCAAATCTTGTATTGGACCCTCTCTTGTCCCACAACTGGCACAGCGGAGGGGATGTCTCCTAGAAACAAATTCGAACTGTGAGCTGTACATGTCATAATACTTCTGGATTCTTGGCCAAACTTCATGCTTTGATTTACCAACCATGTTAGCTCCATTATCACAGGCTTGCTTTCGATAGTTCTTAACATTAATTTTAAGATAAAAAGATTTCCCCAATTCTTTTTTTCATTCGAAACATGTACTTTAAAAAGCAGGTGTAAAGCCAATGAAATGCTCATTGATTTAGGCTCGTTTTTCTTCTCTGGCAGTGCAATGATGGAGATAATGCTAGTTGTTCAACATGTCTTCTCACCATGGAACATTCTATTGGATTGTTGGAAAAGTCATGATGCATTTTTGCATCAAAAAACAGAAAAATACGTCATGACTTTTCCGACAACCCACTAGTTCAACTATTTTATTTAAAAAATTTTATATATGATTTCACCTCTCATTTATTCTCCATTAAATTAATCTGTCTGAATTCTCTTTCCTAGATAGTGATCATTAGTTTCATTGTTATTTGTCCTAATTACGTTTGGCACTTTATGAAATTTTGAAGTAATTTTTACTAAACCTAGAAATTTTCCAGTTTTTTGTAAATACTGTTGATGGTGACATGAAAAGCATCACTAGGCTTGGCTAAATACTGGACACATTGTATTATTCTTTCAAGAACATTACATCGATGTTTTATATTGCTGTCTTTTTCCTGTATTATCAATTGTCTGTTTATTCAGCTGTTTCTCCTCAATTCTAGTGCCTGCACGTCTCTTTTCTTGTGTGATTCTTCGCAACGAGAACAAAGAATTTGTAACGTCCTCTTTGTGAATTTTATGTGGGTCATTGTGGAAGAAAAGTGCTTACTTTTATTGTTTTGTTTCTAAAAAAGTAAGCAGACTGCTTCTTGAAGATATTTTCCTTTTTCCTTTCAGCTTTTTTCCTTTTGTGAGATCCACTTTCGTATTCTTTTTCTATCAAAATCTTGACTTACACTCATCTTGCAATAATCTAGGGATTAAAAAATAAAATGTAATTATATTGTAAGTGTATAAAATTAGAATATATTTTCATAAAAAATAAAGAGCAAACCAAAAAAATTGAAAAAAAAATTGCAGATATAATTTCAAAGTTTTTTCCTAAAATATACAAAATTATCTAGTAATATTAAAGTTAAAACATGAATTATAATTAATAACATTTTAAATCAAAATTACTTAAAAGTTGAAATTTTAACATTGTACTTTTGAAAACTTATCTTTCAAATATTTTTGTAAGAATAAACCACTCGTAATGCTCATATTTAGTGCCCACGCAGTTGCTGACCTAGAGCTGGCTCTTCTTGCAAGTTCTGTCTAGCCCTGCGCTGTCCGACCCAGCAGGCCCCAGCTACCTGTGGGAACTGAGCACTGGGCATGTGCTGAAGTGTAAAATACACGTCACATTTGGAAGATTTTGTATGAAAGAAAAATATAAAATATCTCAAGTAATTTCTTAAATACATGTTGAAACAATATTTTGGATATAATGGGTTAAATATATTATTAATTTCACCTGTTTCGCTTTATTTTTTTTACGTGGCTACTAGATAATTTTAAGTTACAGATACAGCTCTCACATTTCTACTGGACAGTGCTGGTCTAGACCTACATATATATAAACTTCAGAGTAATGGGAATCAGCCCTCATGTGCAAGTTCTGCAGTTATTGTATTAACTCACAAACACCTCCAGAATCACAAATTTAAACACGCAGAGGAAAGAAATGGACACTTGGCACCACAGCGAAACAATACTTCGTTACGTAAGAACTGATGTGACAAGTTATCAATTTGTCTTTTTCCCTTACCTGAGTCCTTCCACTGTTCAATTCTTCACACTCCAGAGCAGTGTCCATTTCTGACGTCAGCAGTGGCACAATCCACAGACCTTTAGCCTCAGGTGGCCTTTGCTTTGAGGACGAAGAGCAAGAGCTGTGCAGAAGCGTTTCCCTGGAGGCTGAATGGTGTTAGTCACAAGAGTGGACGATGGGGGTTACGGGTCCTGCTGAGCCAGTGCTGAGCTACAGAGGTGCCCACATGTCTGTAATAAACCAACTGTTTTGGGTATTAGTATATGAAGGGCCTCAAAAGTGCAGGGCCCAGGGCAGAAGCCTCTCTTGCTTATATCAAGAGCAATACTGGCTGGTGGAGATGTGTGTTGTTGCAAAATTTTTGGAAAGCCATGTGGCAACATCTATTAAGATGTACATGGGGTCGGCCAAGTGGCGTGTTGGTTAAGAGTTGGCTTGGGATGCCGGCTCTGAGCAGTAGGGTCCCGGTTTGGATCCCACATTAGGGCCATTGATGCTGTGCCCTCTATAGCTAAGATGGTGAACAACAGCTCAACCTGGAGCTGGGCTGTTGTGAGTCGCCGGTGACTGTGTAAGCTGCAGTGGGGCTGGCCGGCAGCTGCCGTGTGCTTTCGTGAGCTGCCATGAGTGGCTGTCCAATGGCCGGCGAGCAACTGCCTCACCCGGGAAGAGCGCAATAATACCAACATGGGCCAGTGAAGCAACGTCCTCCACAACTAGACTGAAGAACAAAAGAACAGCAACTTGTCTGTTCCCCTTTTCTGATTACCCAATGCTATTTCCCTCCCCCAATTCCCCAATAAAATCTTAAAAAAAAAAAAGTACATGAACCACTGATGAAGTAACCCCATTCCTGGGACTCCAGCCTATAGATACAATAGCACACCTGGTAAGGTTATCAACAGGTACCAAGATCCTCATATGGCCAATCTTGTAAAAACAGATTTTCAACCTGGGAAGCTTTTTCCTAATATACCCGCCTCGCTTCTCCATCTCAGATCTATTAAATCAGAATCTTCAGGGAAGGGGTTCAGGTATGTCTATTTTGAAAAAGCTCCCTAGGTGATACTAAAGTATACCTCTGGTTACATAATATGAATCTAAAAAAAATATGCAAAGTTAGTAGATTATATTCACTGTAAATTCCCAGGCCATATTCAAATTTTATTTTGCTTTAAATAAGGGAGCTTTACTTGGGAATTTGAAACCTGCAACACAGAAAACCAAAATTCAGAATCTATGATTAATTCTAACTTCTAAGAGTTATGCTGATTTCTCTGCACTATGGAAGAGGCCTGAGTAAGTTCCCAGGGTACACTAGATGACAGAGAACCTGTTTAGTCTACCTAAGATAACACACTGATCAAGGAGTACCCAGACAGTTAATCCATTAACATAAGGAATTCTCCTCTTAAATCGGGTTGGAGAAGGAGCTGTTAACCTAGTTTGAGTTAGTATTCATAGGAGTAATAAATGAGGTTAAATTTAAGAATCAAAACAGCAGTTTTCCCACTATTTAGTGTGAATTATTTTTTCAATTTTCCAAAACTGAAACTACCAAGTGATATTTGACTTATTTAAGACATGTAGATAATCAGATAGTTGTCAAAACTTTCCCACTTGAATAACTCCCAAAACTGTGAGCCCCAGATGATACTTACTTTTGTTGGTCTGGTTTCTGAGCACATTTCTCATGCTTCTCTTTTTCTAGGTGTTTTAGGTTTCTCTCTGTTACCAGCTGCTCCCCAGGAACTGTTGGAATCCCCATGGCTGCAGCAAATTTTGCTGCACCTTGGTCAGTCAGGAAGCAATGAGGTGTCTTGAACCAGAAAGAAAGGGAAAAATGGTTAGTTTTTGTTTTTTTTTAAAGATTTTTATTGGGGGAATTGGGGGAATGGGAACAGTGCTGGGGAATTGGGGGAAGGGGAACAGACAAGTTGCTGTCGTCTTGTTCTTCAATCTAGTTGAGGATGTTGCTTCACTGGCCCAAGTTGGCACCATCATTGCACTCTTCTCTGGCGAGGCAGATCAGTCGCCGGCTTCTGGACGGCCGCTCACTGCGGCTGCTGGCCGCTCACGCTGGCTGCTGGCTACATACGGTAGCCCATGGCAACCCACTGCCACAAGGGCTGCAGCCTACGCCGTTGCAGGCGACTCACGGCAGCCCAGCTCCAGGTTGAGCTGTTGTTCAGCATCTTAGCTGTAGAGGGCAGTGTCACTAGCCCTCATATGTGGGATCCGAACCGGGGCCCTCTGGCATCCCAAGCTAGTTCTTAACCATCGCGCCACTCGGCTGGCCCAATGGTTAGTTTTTTGAAAAAGTTAAAATCTTTTTAACTGTTCCAACTGTGTGGAAATAATTATTTCTCTCTAGGTACAAAGCCTCAAAAATGTTAAGAAATGTTTTGCTTTTCAGAATGTTGAAAAGAGTCTGGCTCTCTGAATTTTTGTATTAAAAAAAAAAAAAAGCCCAAAATGATGGAATAATGCTAGGAATGTGACTTACATATGATCTTATATTTAGAGAACTTAATCCATTTTTATTTGACACATGCTATAAACAGCTGGGCTGTTTAATTTCCATGTGTTATGTGTGTTGAGAGAAGGCTGAAGAAAAAACAGGAGGGTAACATGAAAACAAAGTAATCACTGGTCAAGCGATTACTAGTCAAATCACATGAACAAAGTCAGAACTGTGGCTTATCTGAGAAATTTAACATTACTTCTGTTCTTTTATGTAGCTTTTGGAGAAGAGTGATCTCAAGTATTTCCATACAGTGAGAACGCTTTTAGTCACTAAAGTACAGCAGTGACAATCCCTTTGGAAAAGGATACTTTGGTCACATGTACCTTTTCCATAACAAGCCGTGCAAGTCTAATGGGATTTGCGATACACTGGACTGCAGATACAGCTCCTGAAGACAGGTCTTTTCCATTCATGATACTAGCGTCCATTTCAACTTCACCATTTACATTCAAGACAGATCCACAACCTAAACCCAAAAAGATGAAAGCAAGAATTAAGAAACAGCCTTCAAGTTTCCTCTAAGCGGTCTATTTTAATTCATCTTCCACTCCACTGCCAGAGGAACATTTCTTAAAACAAAAATCTGACTGGGCATCACATAACCTCCAAAATCAATAATAGTACGAAGCCCTTCGTGACCTGGCCTCTGACTTACTTTTCCAGCTTCATCTACTTTCCTTGGCTATATTTTACTGAAATACTAGGTTTCCCTGAATGTACCTTAAACTCTTATTACTCACTCTGTGCCCTTGGCACATGGTCTTCTCTTTACCACTAGCATCCTTCCTCCAACTTTCTCTGCTTAGATAATGCCTGTAAGTCTGCTATTCTTAACTTCTTTGTGACTGTTTCCTCATCTGTAAAAATGGGATAAGAACAAAGCTCAAGAATATTTAAAGGGTTCTAAATATACTGGGCACCTAACAAGGTAAAATTCACAGTGTTTGGTATCCAATAAGAAATTACCAGGCACACAAAGAAACAGGAAAATATGACCCATGATAAGGAGGAAAAAATTAATCAATGGTAACAGATCCAGAAATGACACAAATGTAGAATTGTAGACAAGGATGTTAAAACAGCTTTTATAACTATATTCTATATGTATCAGAACATGGAGGAAACTATGAAAAGGACCCAAACAGAACTTTTAGAGATGAAAAAAGTCTGAAATGGAAAATACTAGATGGGGTTAACACCAAATTAGGTAGGAGTGTAGACAGTGTCAGAATTGAGTTGAATTACTGGACACCCAGCTGGTGACTGAGAATCGCTTGGTGGTGTGGGAAAACCCATACACATCGCAATGGGGTACAGAGTCTTAGGAGCAAAGCCAATAAAATGGAGCAAAGATAAGTCTTTTCAACAAATGGACGTCCACATGCAAAAAAAAGGAATCTAGACACAGTCTTAATGTTCTTCACAAAAATGAAGTAAAAAGGGATCGCAGACATAAATGTAAAATGCAAAACTATAAAATTCCTGAAAGATAACACAGGAGAAAATCTGGGTTTGGCTTTTTAGGTACAACATCAGAGGCATGAACCATGAAAGAATAAATTAAGTTGGACTTCATTAAAATGAAAAATTTCTTATGAAAGACACCATCAAGAGAATGAAAAGACAAGCCACAGACTGGGAGAAAGTATTTGTAAAAGACATATCTGATAAAGGACTGTTATCCAAAATATATTAAAAAATCCTAAAACTCAGTAAGAATACAACTTCATTGAAAAACAAGTCAAAGACTTTAATAGACACTCCAACAAAGAAGATCAACGGTAACAAATATAGGTGGTAAATACGCATATGAAAAGTCAACTGCATTTTTACATACTAATAATGAACAATTGGGAATTTAAAATTTAAAAAGTAGTATTTACAAGAGCACCAAAATACACGAAATAATTAGGTATAAATCTAACAAAATATATGGTATGTATGCTGAAAACTACAAAACATTGATGAAAGAAGTCAAAGATCTAAATTAATAAAAGTATATGCTGTGTTCATGAATTGGAAGGCTCAGTATTGTTAAGATTTTAATTCTCTCCAAACTGATCTATAGATTCAATACCATCCTAAACAAAATTCTAGAATTTTTTTTTTGATAGAAATTGACAAGGTTACTCAATTTGTGGGAAAGTCAAAAGGACTAGAACAGTCAAAACAATCATGAAAAAAATAGAAGACTCTTACTACTTAAATTGAAGACTTAATATAAAGGTATGGTAATCAAGACAGTGTGGTATTTGTGAAAGGATATACATATAGACCAAAGAAACAAAATAGAGTCCAGAAATAGACCCATGCATACAAAGTCAATTGATTTTTTTTTTTTAAAGATTTTTATTGGGGAATTGGGGGGATGGGAACAGTGCTGGGGAATTGGGGGAAGGGGAACAGACAAGTTGCTGTCGTTTTGTTCT
>NW_017731443.1:4208478-4210038 GCF_001890085.2 Hipposideros armiger
GTTCGGATCCCACATATGAGGGCCAGTGACACTGCCCTCTACAGCTAAGATGCTGAACAACAGCTCGACCTGGAGCTGGGCTGCTGTGGGTCGCCGGTGACGGCGTAGGCTGCAGTCCCCTGCTTCAGTGGGTTGCCATAAGCTACCATGTGTAGCCATAAGCTACCATGTGTAGCCGGCAGCCAGCATGAGTGGCCAGCAGCCGCTGTGAGCGGCCGTCCAGAGGCCAGCGACTGATCTGCCTCGCCTGGGAAGAGCGCAACGATGGTGGCAGCTTGGGCCAGTGAAGCAACGTCCTCCACAACCAGACTGAAGAAAAAACAACAGCAACTTGTCTGTTCTCCTTCCCCCATCTTCCCAGCGCTGTTTCCCTCCCCCAATTCCCCAATAAAATCTTAAAACAAAACAAAAAAAGAACAACAAAAAAAATGACAGGGCTGGCCGAGTGGCTCAGTTGGTTAAGAGCTCTCTCAAGAGTGCGAGCTCTGAGCAACAGCGGTTCGAGTCCCAGCCCAAGCTGAGCTGCTGCTGAGCTGCCAACAGGTGGCAGAATGCCTCAGCTAAAAAAAAAAAGAAAAAAGAAAAAAAGACACTAGGCCACCCCTGTGGTTAAGAGATAGCTTAAGAGTGTGAGCTCTGAGCAACAGGACCACTGGTTTGATTCCCACATGGGCTAGTGATGCTGTGCCGGAGCTGAGCTGTCACTGAGCTGCCAATAGGTGGCAGGATGGCTCACCTGGTGAGAGCACGTCCTCCTAACAATAAGACTGCCTGTTCGATGGTAGGCTATGCCTGCCCGCAACTAAGACTGAACTCGGCATCTTGAGCTGAGCTGCCACCCGGATGGCTCAGTGGATATAGCGTGTGCTCTTAACAACAAGGCTGCGGTTTGACTCCTGCATGGGATGGTGGCTATGCTCACCCGCAACTAAGACTGAACTCAGCACTTTGAGCTGAGCTGCTGCCCAGATGGCTCAGTGGATAGAGCATGTGCTCTTAACAAGGCTGCGGGTTCGACTCCCGCATGGGATGGGGGCTACGCCCACCTGCAACTAAGATTGTAACACAGCACCTTGAGCTTAGAGGCCACGAGCTGCCGACGGGTAGCCAGATGGCGACTGGCGCCCTCCACAACTAAGACTGAAGAACAACAATTTGGCTGGTCCCCTCCCCCAACCCCCCAATTAAAAAAAAATGGCACTAAAAAAAAAAACCCATTAAAATGATATGGGATTAGACTAGTTCATTCTAAACCTGGTACTTTAGAGAAGGTGGATAAATAAAAATCCTGTTACCGCAAAGACTCTTTGACAGCTTATAAAATTGAATTGTAGGGAGAATAAATTAACTAAAGTTCTGTGTAAATACTGCTCAATTCCAGTGAAAGCAAAGGGTCATTATTTGGTTGCCAATCGAAGTCTTTAAAGAATATTTCTATACTCTAATCTAAAAGTTCAATTTTTACAACGTTGGTTTCTAATAAATAAACTACTTTTTAATAAACCAGGGATTATGAAACAAGCTTTAAACATAAAGTGAAATCCATATTGAAATGTGAAT
>NW_017731443.1:4211823-4212758 GCF_001890085.2 Hipposideros armiger
CAATGAGTGGATGCCTGGGGACTGGAAGGGGAGATTAACTGAAAAGCAGCATGAAGGAACTGTTGGGGGTGATGGGAATGTTTTAAATCTTGATTGTGGTGTGGCTACACAGGTGTATCCATTTTTCAAAACTTAAAATGGGTACAGTTTATGGTATGTAGTCTACCCCCCCCACCCAAGAAAAAAGATGTAATAAAAAAGCCTCTTGGGATGTGAATTCCAGGAAGCAGTTTAAAGAAAGGTGAACTGATGGATTTAAAAATTCTTAAAGCAACCTGGTCAAACAGGTAAAGAGACAAATTAAATCTCTTCAACATATTAAGTGCTACTACAAAGCTATTAGATTCACCGATACTTTAGAAAGGTTCCATTTATTTTGGGGGTGAAAATTAATCTGATTAGGCATCATTTACTAGCTGCAGTGCAGATTTACCTGCGTTGAACTCGGGATCATCTTCCAGGACGGTCACGGCTCCTTCCACAGCGTCAACTGCGCTCCCTCCTTCCTTGAGGATGTTGTAACCCGCGATCGCAGCTCGGATGATGCCTTGTCGCACCCGCTCTTTGCGATCCTTGGAGATACTGCTGGCTCCGCCTCCGTGCACCACGACGACGGGATTCATGTCGACGGATCCTAGGGGTCAGAAGACGAAAGCGTCATTTCAAATAGGCCCAAGAAAACTGCACGGGGGGCGTCATCTCGAGCGATTCCGTTGGGGACAAAGTCCAGTTTCTACTCTGGAAGGGAGGCAGGGTTTACAGCCTCATGCAATTTCCTGAGACGACGAGGGTCCAGGAGTAAAACGTTCAACGGCTCAGTTTGAACTTTTCAGGAAAGGCCCAGAGCGCCCCACTGACTTCCAGCGTCCCCCGCAATGTCGCGGCCTGGGGCGCTTGCGGGCCTCGGTTTACCCGGAGCACCCCAGCCCCTGACC
>NW_017731443.1:4213283-4223204 GCF_001890085.2 Hipposideros armiger
CGAAATCTGTCCCCTCTGCCGGCGCCTGCGCTCCTGGCTGGACCCCAGCGGTCTGGCCTCCAGAATAGCCGCAACGCTGGCCCTCCACCCACGCGGGCTTCATCGTGGAATGCCGGGAATCTCCTCCTCTTTCTTAGGAGCGGAGGGCGGCGCGCCAGTGGCGAGACGCGTGAAGGGGTGTGCCAAGGTTTCGTAGTTGAAAGTTGAAAAGCAAAGCTGCACGTACTTCCTTTGCCCAAGAGATGTTTCGCAGGCTTTCTGGTTATTTTAAATTCACATCTCTTCCTGTTAATTGTGTCTCCCCTTAGCCTTTTGTAAACAACAACAACAACAAAATAAACTCTGTGATTGGCCTGGTTCTGTGCCTGGGTGCTCTGAAGAGTCTGAAACCCACAGCTTCCTTCCTTCCGTGAGCCTCAGGAACCCAGCTCTAAATTCCTTCAACCACGAGTTATTTTTTCGGTTGACTCTTTTCCTCCTCCTTGTCCCCGAGCAGTCCATTAAGGTCCCACCCCGTGGATGACCAGACAAATCACCTGTATTCCGCTGGGGCTGCCCTAACTTCTCGTTACCAGGGCGTCCTTCCAATAGAAAGCTTACAATTTTCTCCTGTGAGACAACTGTAAGATAACAGGTTAGTGGCATGAATCAAAGGATACATTGTTCTGTTATGTAACGTGGGCTTTTTGAATTTTATTTCCATTATTAACTTGTTTTAAACTTTATTGCTTGGATGAGCCAATGTCATAGATAAACTCTCACTTTGTCCAACAAATACCACTCCCTCTCCCCTCCCCAACTTAAGATGCTGACAACACAGGGGCTGATTTCTTCCTGAGAGGCTGAATATACAACTGGACAATGGCCAGACCTTATGCAAAAATAGAACTATGAACCACAACTTCTGCAGCAATAATCCCTGAAACCAAATTTGTTGTGGGGACTCAATGAGAAAATGTACGAGTTTGTAAAGCCCTTAGCATTAACTTGGTACACAGTAAATGCTTAAAACAAGCTTGCTATTGTTATGCTATTAGTGTATTTATTATTCCCTGACTCCCACTCCTGCAGGGGAGAGGAATAACTGTCTTGCTGTCTTCCATGGGTTGGAGTTCCTTGGTGTAGAAGTTTGAGAAACACTGTAGAGGACATGCATTGCCCAAGGCAGAGCAGCTCTTGGAGCTGTGCTAGAACGAATTTGCTGTTATCAAAGATTAAGAATAAAAGCTTTTCTTAAAAATGATAGCAGAGGGCCGGCTAAGTGGCTCAGTTGGTAAAGAGCACGAGTTCTGAGCAACAGGGTTGCTGGTTCGATTCCCACATGCGCCAGTGAGCTGTGCCTGAACTGAGCTGCCACTGAGCTGCCAACAGGTACCAGGATGGCTCAGCTGGTGAGAGTGCATGCTCCTAACAACAAGGCTGCCAGTTGGACTCCCTCATGGGATGGTGGGCTATGCCCACCTGTAACTAAGATTAAACGGTACTTTGAGTTGAGCTGCCCTGAGCTTCCTACAGGCAGCTGGATGGCTCAGTGGTTAGAGCGTGTGCTCTTAGCAACAAGGTTTCCGGTTCGACTCCCACATGGGATGGGGGGCTACACCCACCCTCAACTAAGATTGAACACTGGCACCTTGAGCTGAGCGGCTGTGAGCTGCCAACGGGCGGCCGGATGGCAACTGGACTTGGAGGTGAGCTAGCTGCACCCTCCACAACTAAGATTGAAGGACAACAACTTGGCTGTTCCCCTTCCCCAGTTCCCCAACACTGTTGCCCTTCCCTAATTCCACCCCCCCCCAAAAAAAATCTTAAAAATAAATAAAAAGGCATGTTTTCCCAATGCCTGAAAGTTTCCAATAAAATGCTATGATGGGGCCAGCCGAGTGGCACATTGGTTAAGAGTTGGCTTGGGATGCCAGCTCTGAGCAGCAGGGCCCCGTTTCGGATCCCACATGAGGGTCAGTGACACTGCGCCCCCTACAGCTAAGATGGTGAACAACAGCTCCACCTGGAGCTGGGCTGCTGTGAGTTGCTGGCGGTGTAGGCTGCAGTGGGGCTGGCCGGCAGGTTGCGTGAGCTGTCGTGAGCTGCCGTGAGCCACCGTGAGCAGCTGTCCAATGGCCGGCGAGCAATTGCCTCACCTGGGAAGAGCGCAATGATAATACCAACATGGGCCAGTGAAGTGATGTCCTCCACAACTAGACTGAAGAACAAAAGGACAGCAACATGTCTGTTCCCCTCCCCCAATTCCCCAATAAAATCTTTAAAAAAAATGCCATGACAGATATTAAAAAAAAAAATGACAGCAGATTCAAAGTCATCCCTATAGCAAAGCCACTCTCAAACAGTCACATTCTGACTTTTTGTCCCCACAGGAAGGAAAGGGGTGAGCTTGTCACTAGCATAACCATGGGCTGCTCCATGGCCATAGGTGGGTGGGCAGGCGATAGAGGCAGACTAGAGGTAGAAGCTTGGCCAGATGCTCTGGTTTCCAGTGCTGAAGAAGGCCAACCCCTCCTCTAGGGTCCCTTTCGCACAAGTCCTTTCCTCAAGTGGAAACTTGTATTTATGGAATGTGGAAGTAAACGAGGATCACCCTAATGAGAACAAGCTAAGGCCATTTAATTCAGAGCTTTCTATAGCCAGGGGATCAGCCATCATTACTTGTGTTTGGCAAAGACTCAAAGACAGGCAGAGGGAAGCTTTAGAGTGGGAAAGGGGAAAGGCTTCAGCTGTGTCCTGATTGGTAGTTACTGGCTTGGGGAAGCTAGAGGTGGGCCAGCTGCTAGCTGAAGTGACATCCTAGGCATATGTGATTGGTTCAGGGAACATACTTAGCCTTCTTCAGTTGGTCCTCAGTGGGAAATGGGGGGAAAAATTAGGGAAGCTGGCACATATTGCTCAGGTCCTGACGGTTTTCATCCCTTTTATTTCTGGTTATACACCTTCAATCCACAGCCGCAGGTGTGGACACATAAACCTAACCTGAACAACCTACGAATTCCATTTGTTTGGTGACTGTAATTGGTTCAAGAAATGCCTGTGTGATCCAAGCTGGGTCAATAATATAACTTCTCCAGAACTGAAGTTTGGACATTAGGAGAAAGAGGTTTTGTCTACAGCAGCTGCTAGATGGAGAGACTGTTGATTTGGGGCGGTTGGCGGTCATCTTTCCCACCATGTGGAGAGAGAGTGTGTCTGCGGAATGAAGCTGTAAAGAATTAATCATACCCAAAGAAAGATCTGGCCTTTGCCTTTTGCTCCTGTGAGGTGACTGGTAAACAATAACTTCTGTAGCTTTTCTGAAAGAAAGGGTTTATGAGCCCTATGCTATCCAGCAAAAGGATCAGGCCCTGAGGTATGCAGTCTAAACCACCAGCAGCAGAGCTAGGTGGAGAAGACAAACATGTCTGTCACTCTGGGATTGACGATGAGTTTGGGGAAGAAAGGTGTAATTTTTTGGAAAGAATTTACATTGGCTATTGATAAGGGGGTGAGGAGAAGATGAAAAGGGGCTAGTTCTGAGATAGGTGCAGAGTCCATAGGGAAGAAGTGTGTGTTCTCTTTGCAGTTGTTGTGGGCATCAGATATGGAAGGCTGCAAGTATGGTGGCACCTGGTGGTTCACTATTCAGCTGTTCTCTGTAGATAATCGCAGAAATAGCCACCTGGAAGATAATTCAAAGTTTCACATACATTCAGAAATGTAAGCAGTCCTTGTTGGCTTTGACCTGCAGCCTCTATCGTCTCTTCCTTTCACCCTCTGGTTTAATGTAATTTAATTTAGGACATTTCAGAATTTTCTCCTTATCATGATCTTTAAACCCTTGGAATAGCCTACTTGATAAGAGTGTTGGTGTTTACCTGGGGACCTTGGGCTATGCCAGCTGGTCTACCAGTGTGATTTATAAGAAGAAGGAAACGTGGACATAGATACAGAGGGAGAAAACCACATGAAGGTGGAGGCAGAGATTGGAGTGATGCATCCACAAGCCAAGAAACCCGAGGATTATCAGCAACCACTAGAAGCGAGGGAGAGGCAAGGAAGGGTCCTTCCTAGCGTCTTCAGAGACAGCATGGCCCTACCGACATCTTGATTTTGGATTTCTAGCCTCCAGAACTGTGAGGGAATACATTTCTGTTGTTTCAAACTGCCCAGTTTGTGGTACTTTGCTCCAGCAGCCCTAGGACACAAATACAAAAATCTAGCTCTCATCTGATCCTACAGCCAACAGATCCAGGAGAGCTCCTTGCCAACACAGAGCTGGAAGGTGTTACGAAAGCTTCTCATGATGCCCATGTCTGTTTCCATGGTTCTTTCCCACAAATCAGTCACGGTCACAATGCTTTACTTCATTTGGAAGCTTATGGGGCCAGAAGCTTTGAATTGCAAGATGATACCCAGAGAGAATCAAGTTGTTTCCGAAAGTGCTGCCTTTTCTCAGAGACCATAGAGATAGGAGTAGAAGGTATCAACAACCAAAAATTATTTATTTACTTTCTGACCACTCTAAGGCAGCCCAACATCTGCAATAGTTATTTATGAAATTTCCCCTAGACAGCTATGAAGGTTCTCTCAACACTGGACTATTTTACACAAAAGACACTCCAGAAACATCCTCTTACCTCTTCTCCATGTAGTCAAGTCTGTGTGTCACACTCAAATTGTGGCCTATCTGCAGTCACTTTGAAACTCAACCTATGTTCCCCTATCACTGGGGTGCCTCTAGGGTACCCAGTTTGACAGTGAAAGCCAGGGGATACAGATAAATTTCACATTGGCCCAAAACCAAGGCCATGGAAAGGAAGGCTTTCAGGTTTTTTGCTTCAGCCAAAAACGTGCCATACTATAACTTCGACAGGGAAACCTTCAGTTTATCCTGCTATAATTGTAATTCACCTAAATTCACTTTTTGAGAAAAGATGTGAAAGTTTTAATCTGACTGAACAGTCTGACTCTATACAGCAGGTCCTCAAATGATGTCATTTAGTTCAATGTCATTTTACTGTAACATTGATGAGAAAAAAATCGATTCCTGGCTGGGGCCACTGTCTGTGTAAAGTAGGCACATTCTCGGGTCTGCGTGGTCTTTTCCCAGGGACTCTGGTTTCCTCCCACATCCCAAAGCTGTGCATGTGAGGTTAAATGGTGTGTCTACATTGTCCCAGTCTGAGTGTGGGTGTGGGTGTGGGAGTGGGTGTGGCTGTGAGTGGCCCTGTTTTGTCTACAGCCCTGCTGGAAAAGAAGGGCATCTTTTCCAGGTTGGGTTCTGCTTTTACACCCTGAGCTGCCAGGAGAGGCCCCGGCCACTTGAGACCGTGAGCTGGAATCAGCTGATTGGAAAATATTATAATTATATTACTTGTTTTTATTCATCTTTCTTAAATGTTTGTATAGCTCACATTTATTTTAATGTTTAATATTGAAAGTGTCTTGGGTCTTTATTTAGAAATTTGGTGATGTTTCTGTGACCAGAAATATGCTGTAGGAACTTACCTCTTGTTTATATCAGTTAGGCTATAGTGAAATTGGTGTTGTTATACAACTACGTTGTTTCACGTAAAGTCGGTTTCCAAGAAACTATTGATGACATTAAGTGAGGACTTACTGTAGTTGCTTTCCCCTTACAAAGAGGTTCAACTTAGGTAGTGAGTATGTTTTGGCTTAAAATGTGGCAGAAATTAAAGCACAACTTTCTATGGGTCAGCAAGACCCAGTCAGGAGAATGTAATGATTTATTAAACTAGCCTCCCTGTGGCGTCCTGCATAGCAAGGGTGGTNAATGCTCAATAAGTGTTAGTTCTTATTTTGAGCTATGCTCTGAAACAGTTAAAATGGTATAGAAATGATCTGATCCTTGAAGGTTTGTGAAAATTACTTAGTAAATCCATTTGGGCTGGGGGCTGCTTGTGTTAGACCTGGGGTTAGCAAACTGTGGCCCATGGGCCAAATATGTCCCTACACCTGTTTTTTGTACAGCCTGAAAGGTAAGAATGGATTTTATATTTTTAAATGGTTGGAAAAAAAACCAAAGGAAGAATATTATTAGTTACTTATTTATCTTGGAAAATTATTTTTTATTGAAATATATTTGACATATATCATTGTATAAATTTAAGGTGTACATGTTAATTTGATACATTTATATATAATAATATGATTGCCACTGTAGCAATAATTAGCACCTCTATCATGTTACATAATTATCATTTCTTTTTAGTGGTTGGACTAATTAAGATCTAGTCCCTTAGCAAGTTTGATGATTATAGTACAATATTGTTATTTATATTCACTATATTGTATATTAGATCTCTAAGGCTTCTTTAGTACTTGTTAGTTTGTACCCTTAAACAACATCTCTCCTAGCCCCCCACCCTCCATCCCTTGGTAACCACCATGCTATTCTCTGATTCTATGAGTTCGGCTCTTTTAGTTTCCACATGTGTGTGATATCATACAGTATTTGTCTTTCTCTGTCTGACTTATTTCAGTATAATATCCATACTGTCGCAAATGGTAGGATATCTTTTATTTTATGGCTGAATAATATCCCATTGTATATATCTACCACATCTTTTTTATCCATTTGTCCATTGGTGGGCCCTTGGGTTGTTTCCATGTCTTGGCTATTGCAGATAATGCTGCAATAAACATGGGAGTGCCGATATCTCCAAAGGAAGAAAAACATTTTGTGATACTTGGAAATTATGTGAAAATCAAATTTCAGTGTCCATAAGTAAAGTTTCATTGGGAAACAGCCGTGGCCATCGGTTACATATTGCTTTCAGGCTACAATGGCATATTTGACTCTTTGCAATAGACACCATATGGTCCACCAAGCCTAAAATATTTACTACCCGGTCCTTTATGAAAAAAGTTTGCTGACCCTGAGCTAGATGATTGACCCTTTTTATTTCCTCTATGCTTATTAGCTTATTCAGAAATATGGTTAAAGAGTACAAGAGGACGTTTTTCTCCCTTGCCATGTTGAGCCAGCAGTGATAATGGCATAGCCAATTAGAGATGACATACAGACAGCAAATACCTCAATTAGATTGTCATCGAGATTTCCATTAATGTAGAGCTGTGTAGAGCAGGAGGACCTTAAAATGAAGCCTGAGTATTCCAGTCCTGTGCCTCGCAAGGTCAAGGGCCCACCCTAAAATCCTATGGTTTGGGCCTGATTAGGATAATCTTGGAAACCTCACTTGTTTCTTCTGAGATGGATTGATGCTGTTATCCTCCCTCTGCTCAAATAAATCTAGACCCTCTTCTTCCAGGAACCACCCCAGAATGTGTCCCTTACCATTGATTAATGGAAAGAAGTAATATGTGAAAGTCTTTTGTGAAATGTAGGCTAGAATAAAATGTCGGATATCATGGCTATTTTATACAAATAAGATGTCTGGTTGGTTTGGTTTGTTTGACAGGCCCTGGAACAGCCTTTCCTGCTGCCAGCTGAAGCCCTCTCTCTGGTTATTCTGGGTTTCCTCTCTGCTGCTGATGTGAGCCTGTCCTTTGGAGGGGGAAGAGCATGTGGGCTGACGCAGAGCTGCCTTTCATAATCAGCATTACTGTCATTTTATTTTTTGTCAACAGAGCTCATCCTCTTTGTCTGATGGCAACTCAGTGACCTTCTGTAATGACCCAAGGAAGTGGCTAAGCCTTGGGAAAGGGTGTGTAGGGGAATCAACAGAAGCTACAATGTCAGTGACAAAACTCCAGGTTCCCATCCTTCTAAGTCCAGGTTAACTGCCAAGCCTCTGGGTAAATGTTCAAGTTCCCTAGAGGAGGCATTCTATATTTCCCTTTTGGTTTTGGATTCTGTCCTAACTGCTTTAGGCACTTCTGCCTGTCACTCCCTTTAACAAGTTTACCCAGGATTGGGCAGATCCCATGAGCTGACTCCTTCAAACTCACAGGTCCTGACTTATAAGCCAGAACCATCAGCTTCTGGTGGGAACTGTGAGGGCTGGAACTCTCTTGGCTTCAGACCAGCAGACACTCTCCGAAGCAGCATGGTCAAGTGGGAGTTTAACATTGGTCTAGTTTATGCTTGGGCAACTGAGGTTTTGTACCCAAATTCAGGAGTTTACATTTCTATTTCTGTCATTTGTTTGGGACCTGGAATTTATAATAACTTAATCTCTAAAGACAGTGCTTTGACAAGGTCTAGAGAATTTGCCAACTATGTTCTCTTCTCCCTATATCCTCTTCTCTACTTATGCCCCTGTTCCATCACCCACTCACTCCTCAACCCACTCTATTCCAGCCACTGGAACTCTCCTTTCCAAGGTCAACAGTGTCAACTCAACCACTAAATTTAAAACACACCCTTTCATTCTTACCTTGCATTTCAGTCTTCTTACCACCATGTCCTGAAAACCCTCTCAATTTCATTGATTTTTGATATAATTATTATATTAGGGCCTCAGTGTGACATTTTATGTTTTGCCTTATTTGTTCTATTTTTGTGTTTCTCTGTTTCCTTATTCCTGCCTTCCTGTGGGTTACTTGAACATTATTTTTAGAATTCCATTGAGATCTATCTGTAGTGTTTCTTTCTTTCTTTGTTTTTTTTTTTTTAAGATTTTTTAAAATTGGGGAATCGGGGAAAGGGAACAGACAAGTTGCTATCATCCTTTTGTCCTTCAGTCTAGTTGTGGAGGACATTGCCTCACTNAGAAACACAAGAGTCAAGGATAGAGTTAAAGCGGGGCCAGGGGGCTGCCGCCTCTCTGGGACTGAGTCCCAAATCGGGCCAACGCGTAGCTTTTATTGAGAAACTTTAAAGAAGTGAAATTTGTTTTTTCTAAAGTCCGTGCGATAAGTGCCTTATGGCTGTTTTCTATCAACCAGCCCCATTGTATTCCAACCTGCCGTGCCTTCATACTCCCACACACAAAACCCCCAGGATGGTGCAGCTGTACCGTGGCCATGAAAATAAGGGGGATAACAGACTTCATTCCATCGGGTCTCAGCGTTCCGAGACACTTCCTCATCACCTCATTAGGTCAAGGGTTGGTGTGTGTGTGGGGGGGTCAAGGACCTAGCTGTAAGGCAACACCTCTCCAGGGAGATAAGCTAGCCAAGTAAGTACTAGTTTCAAGAGGTCTTAGGAGAAAACAAGACACTGAGAGTTATGGGTCCCCTTCTCTTCTGCTGTATCGGCCTTGAAAGAGGGATAGGTGAGCAATTGTTTCTGCTCTGATGGATGGCTTGGAGGGAGCTTCATGAAAGATGTTCTGGGGCTGCACAGTTGACATTAGAGCCATCCTGGGGGATGGTGTCCCTAATCCTGAACCCTGACTCTGGGCCTCTCCCTGTGATGGGAAGGGTGAAAACCTTACAACTGAGCTATGGTCTACTCATAAGATAGCGGGTATCACTCTATCCAGCATCGGAATCACCTGGAGGTAAAATGCAGATTGCTAGGATCGGCAGAGTGGCTCAGTTGGTTAAGAGCTCACTCAAGAGTTTGAGCTCTGAGCAACAGTGGTTCGATTCCCAGCCCAAGCTGAGCAGCTGCTGAGCTGCCAACAGGTAGCAGGATGGCTCAGCTTAAAAAAATAAAAAGGAAAATGCAGATTGTTGGGCCCCACCCCCCGCATTTCTGATTCAGTAGGTCTGGG
Source organism: Hipposideros armiger (assembly GCF_001890085.2). NCBI lineage: Eukaryota > Metazoa > Chordata > Mammalia > Chiroptera > Hipposideridae > Hipposideros > Hipposideros armiger. Next base: position 4,222,913 of record NW_017731443.1, read on the forward strand.
GTGGGATCCAAGAATTTGCATTTCTAATAAGTTCTCAAGGATGTTGCTGTTGCTCGTCAGGGACCACTCTTTGAGAACCAGTTGTCTAGGAAGAGCCATTGATATCTTGTCCTTTGTAAACTCTTCCAACTTGAAGTTGATGACAGTCTTCTTCATGGGATCCAGAGTAGGGGAACAGGATGTTAGGAAATCTGTGCCATTGTTTTTCTTTTTTAAGATTTTTTATTAGGGAATTGGGGGTATGGGAACAGTGCTGGGGGATTGGGGGAAGGGGAACAGACAAGTTGCTGTC
>NW_017731443.1:4228664-4232243 GCF_001890085.2 Hipposideros armiger
GCCACTCGGCCGGCCCTTTTTTTTTTTTAATGGTGCAGAATTAGAATGTGTTTAAAAAAACCCGTCACAATTAAACGGGATCAGGCTTGAACATGGAGATGACAAATCCTCCGGACAACTGTCAGCTTAGGGGGTGTGCGCCCCTCAAAGAGCATAAATAAGCTTCGGGAAGAAATGGCACAAGGCGCGTTCTGCTCGCAGCCGCTGAGGAAGAAGGCTTCTCTCTGACGGGCCGACGCTATTTCTTTTACGTGGCTCTTTTCCCTTCTCCTTTCCTTGGCTGCCCCTTTCCACGAAGCTTCTTTAGATGCAACTGCTCGTCCTTGAAGTCCTGATGCTCATCTCTGTAGAGGCCAAGAAAACGCAGTGTCCCCATGAGTGCGAAGTAAGTGTTGTGATTCGCGTACCAGTCATACGTCTCCCTCCGCTTGGCCAAAGGCTGCTCACTAAACAGCTTCACCACTTTCATGGATTTGGAATCCGTAGGCCTGGCAACCTCACCAAACAGCCGGGCACTCAGACGTGTCATGCACAAGGCATATTCTGAAAGTGAGGACATACATCTCTGGAGCAGCAAGGAGCACGAGTCGCTGGGTTAATCGGGACCTGTTGTCTCCAAATCTGAGTTTCCTCTTAGGAAACCAAGCTTGCAGGACTCGTCCTGACCTTCTTCTCCCGCGGGCCCCCTTTTTTGCCTATATCTTTTAAATCTATCTATATCTATCTATCTATCTATCTATCTATCTATCTATCTATCTATCTATCTATCTATCTATCTATCTATCTATCTATCATCTATCATCTATCTATCTATCATCTATCTATTTATCTAATCATCTATCTATCTATCTATCTATCTATCATTTTTCAGCCTAGACTGTGGGTTCTCCTGGGCAGAGGTTGTTTCTGGAACCTCTGCCTCTTCGGCACAGGCTTTTTGCCAAGCAGGTTCTCAGTAACGTTTGTGCTGTGGCTGATGAGGACAAAGGAGCATGGTGCCAGCAGGTTTTGAATCTCAGCTCTTTTCTCATGGGATTAATGAAACAGTCCTTTGGCTGGGAATTTATAAATTAGGCTGAAGAGACTTATTTCGGAGCAGCAGCATCTCTTACTATCCAAAAATCAAGCAGGGCGAGGTGCCCTCCATGGCATCCTCAGCCATTTCCTCCAGTCGAGGTACGGAACGCAGTTACAGTTCTCTGGCCACAAGGGGGAGCTGTCCCCTTAAGGATAGGCGATGAGAGGACTTGGTGATTATAATGTTGGCCACTGGGAGGAGCCTTCTCTTTCTGTGGTCACACTTTGGCACAAATAAGATCACGCGTTGCGTTGAGTTCTCTTAACCCCCTCTTCTCACTCAGTAATACGTCTTCAACATCACACTTTGTAAGTGCATATAGAGCTATCATGGTTATTCCTATTGTTTACAACTCTTGGCAATTGTAAACATAATTGCAATGACCATTATGGTACCTTCATTGTTTACAACGGGGCTGCTTATAACCCACTCTTCACCTGTGGGTAGGAGAGGGGTCCTCCTCTTCTCGGAAGGAGGAGACACCCTTACCTGACTGTGAAATAGGGCACGTGAAGNGTCGCTTCACTGGCCCATGTTGGTATTATCATTGCACTCTTCCTGGGTGAGACAGTCGCTTGCTGGCCATTGGACAGCTGCTCATGGCAGCTCACGAAAGTGCACGCCAGCTGCCGGCCAGCCTCACTGTAGCCTATGCCGTCGCTGGCGACTCATGGCAGCCCAGCTCCAGGTTGAGCTGTTGTTCACCACCTTAGCAGTAGAGGGCGCAGCATCATTGGCCCTCATGTGGGATCCGAACCAGGGCCCTGCTGCTCAGAGCTGGCATACCAAGCCAACTCCTAACCAATGCGCCACTCAGCCGGCCCTGCTTTTGTTTCTTAAGTGCCCAGTGTTAGAGTACTTAATTCAGTCCCTCTGTGTGGACAGGCCAGGGGGAATTGAAGTACAATATTTCTTCCTTACCCAAGGGGATATGTTCCAAGACCCCCAGTGGATGCCTGAAACCATAGTCTATAGCTGTGTTACTGCCCTAGGCAGGATTGCAATTGCACTACCCCCTTTGGGGTGTGCTCTGTGCATAATATCTACATAGCATGCACATTGCAAAATTCAGTAGGGAGCCAGCAAGTAAATAAGCTTCTAAAATATAAGGCCCTTTAAGAAACCAAGTAAACTACACAAAGCTTACTGGAATCAGGCAACTCTGCAAGGCAGGCTGGGTAAATTCTCGAGATGACAGGCCACTGAGTTGTGTTTCCAGGGACAATGAGGCACCCTGCTTTCCACTCATTTTGGGAAAAGTGAAAAAAGCACACAGGCACCTAGCCAAAAGCTTTATTGCCTCATTGGAATTCAGCTGGGGTCCAGTGGGCATCTGCCATCAGGCTGTTTTGTTCACTGTTTGTCTCTGTGCCTGGCAAGGAGCCCTGCACACTGTAGGCTCCACAACACCACACTCTCTCCTGAATATGTTTTCCTCATTCCACTCAGCATAACTCGATATAGGGTGGTCTGTGCTGGGAAGGTGCTTAGAGGAATAGGAAAACTCTCAAAGACTTACTTTCACTGTAGGGAAATTATCAACCAGCTGCAGTGCCAAGACCAATGTATTAGTCAGAGATTCTGGTTGCATTCAACAAAACTTATCTAGCTAGATGAAGGTGAAAACAGATTTATTAGAGAATATTAAGGATCTCTGGGTTGCTCTAAATCCACACAGGTGGGCATAATACCCAACTATGTTGTGGGGCTTATTCTAGCCTTTAGAGAATATATATCTTTACTAGGCACCTGCCCTTGGGACTGGGCATCTGTCTGTCCAGCCCCGCTCCCTCTGACCAGCAGGCACCTTTGCTACTGTGCTCACTGGAAGATCACTCTCCTCTGCCACCTTTTCACCTTGCCCACTTCTGAATCCAAGCCTCATGTGGAGGCATCGGATTGGTGGACCCCAGATCACACGCCCCACCATCACTGCAAGGAAGTATGAGAATACAAATGTTGAAGTTTCTATTGTGGGAGGACAGGGTTTATCATGTAGAAATCTTGCTGAAATGTAGGGAGAATGTTGAAAAGATGTTTGGTGGCCACAAATAGAAATATCCACTACTCTGTGGATGAAAACAACAATATATTTTTAAAAAGCAACATAGTTAAAGGTAAAATTTTGTGGTATAAATTATTTGAATATTAGTGGATTTTGGGGAAGGGGAAGGAGCTTGTGACAATGGCTTAGCACAGACAACTTGGAGCAGACAGATCTTGAATTTGATGTGAAAGAAACAAAGGCTTTGAACTGGGAGAGAAGGAAACATTTTCGGTGGGAGACTCAACATGGAAAAAGGCATTGGGGTGGGGGGGATGACCATATAATTTGCTGTCCAAACCACCACGCTGAGGGTAAAAAGAAGCACTCTAAAAAAATTATACTTGGGCATAAACTGGGATTGACCCAGGCAAACTGGGATTGACCCTATGGATAGGATGGATAGGAGAATCCCTTGCTTTCTCACCCCACCCACAAATAATTGAACATATGTCAC
>NW_017731443.1:4239188-4248364 GCF_001890085.2 Hipposideros armiger
TCCTGTTTTCTTCGTGGCGAGACTAGAAACACACATGCTCACACACGGCAAGAAGATGCATTTCAGGGCCCAACATCCTGTTTCAGGGTCCTCTGACCAGGTTCTCCCAGATCTCTGGGGGGAAGGAAGCAAAGTAGCTGGTATTTACTGACCACCTGTTGTGTGTGTTTCTCCACATCCTCACTAACACTTGATATTTTCTGTCTTTTTTATTATACTTACCCTAGTGTTTGTGAAGTGTTATCTCATTGTGGTTTTGGTTTTCATTTCCTCATGACTAATGATATTGAGAATGTTTTCATTTTTTTTTTCCTTTTGTATATCATCTTTGGAGAAATGTCAATTCAGATCCTTTGTTCCTTTTCTAGTTGGGTTATTTGTCTTTTTATTATTGAATTTTAATTGTTCTTTATATCACCATAATGTCTTGAACACTCTTCTATCCTTCCAATTCATCTCTTTTTTTTCTCTGTGTTAGTTGGAGTTGATTTCTCTTCTATGTAATCAAATACCCTCACTGGTATATCAGGTATAAAGAAAGGCCTGTAAATGTCACACAATCCCCTTGAGGAATATTAAGGTTATTTCAGGTAGTCAACAAACACTTACCAAGCTCTTGTGCACAGAGCAATTTGGTTTGGTATTGCCTCCAGTGCATCAAGGATGGGGATTCTGGCCTTGCCATTTTTTGGTGTAAACATATTTCTTCTCCTGGCATTGTTGATTCAGTCCATGAGACCAGAAGCAGCATTTCAGAATGGAATCCTTGTTTTTTGTTAAAGACTGAAGCTGGTGGTGGAGGGCTCCCCTGCACTGTTGAGGGCACTGGCTATACTGGCATGGCAGACCCGCAGATCCCCTGAAGGTCACAACCCCCATCCACTTCCCAGCAGGTCTCATTTTTCTTCCTTTGACTTGGGGGGAACTGAATCCAAACAGCCCTTCAATCACTCTCACCTGAGAGAAAACTCTGGGGCCTGACGTAGGTGGGGGATTCCTCAGCCTACCTACAATGGGAGCACAGACTTGGGGACAGATGAGGCTCAGGGAGGAATGGCATCAAGATGCAGCCACTTTGGGCCGGCAGAGGAGTTCAGTTGGTTATCAGCATGAGCTCTGAGCAACAGGGTTGCCGGTTCGATTCCCACATGGGCCAGTGAGCTGTGCACAAGCTGAGCTGCCGCTGAGCTGCCAACAGGTGGCAGGATGGCTTAGCTGGTGAGAGCATGTGCTCCTAACAACAAGGTTGCTGGTTTGACTTCTGCATGGGATGGTGCGCTGTGCCCCACTCCCCACAACTAAGATTGAACATGGCACGTTGAGCTGAGTGGCCACGAGCTGCTGCCGGGTGGCTGAATGATGATTGGACTTGGAGCTGAGCTAGTTGCGCCCTCCACAACTAAGATTGAAGGACAACAACTTGACTGTTTCCATTCCCCAATTCGCCAATAAAATAATATAAAAAAAATAGATGCAGCCCCTTCTTTGAAATCTTAGCATCCTGTAAGGGGCACAGAATTAGAAGAACACAGGTGAGCCCCTGACATGGGGTCCTTAAATCAAAGGATGCTGAAGGTGTTGGGAACACTGACCAACTTGGACCTAACATGCACAGAACTCTAGTCTATGGGGGATGGAGACCAGGAGGCACCCGGTGACTAGCATCCATGACAGCACCAAGTGTTTAAGTCTGCACTGACGATGGGGATGAAGCCTGCAGGTCAAATCCCTGCCTTGGGAGAGACCAGCCCAGGGGGTGAGATGGATTGCACTTGCAGTTGATAGGGGTTGCTAGTAGCTCTTCTTGATGAGGGGGATGGGGTGGTAGAGGCAGGAAAAATGATGATAGATGGGCAGGAGCCAATGTATTAGGAGGTGGGTCTTTCTAGAGAGGTCCTTGGGTCTGCACAGACAGCCCTGGTTAGTCACACAGCTCCAAGCCATCTTGGGCGACCTTGACGTGAAGATCCCAGGACTGGCGTCAGGGTTCCCTAGACCATGGGCAGCACATAACAGACTCACATCACTCTGAGCTTCCCTTTGTCCATTTGAAAAACAATCACCTTAGGGTAAGACGTTGGATTCTTTTTAAAAAAATTTTTTTTATTGGGAACAGTGTGTTTTTCCAGGACCCATCAGCTCCAAGTCAAGTTGTTGTTTCAATCTAGTTGTGGAGGGTGCAGCTCAGTGGCCCATGTGGGGATCAAACCAGCAACCTTGGTGTTATGAGTACTGCACTCTAACCAACTGAGCTAACCGACCACCCCAACACTCTTCTATTCTTAAAACTTATTGTGAGCCCCAAAGAGCTTTTATGTGGGTTATATTTATCAATATTTATCACATAAATAAAAAATGTACTCATTAATTCATTAAAAAAGCAAAAGTCAATCCATTACATGCTAACATAAAGACATACCCATGAAAAAGAATACATTTCCCAAAACAATAAATAGTGTCAAGGCTGGCATTACTTTTTATTTTTGCAAACCTTTAAATTACTCACTTGATTATGGAGGCTTATATCTGCTTCTACAGTCAATCTCTTATGATATGTTGTTTTCATCATGGCACATGGGGAAAAACTACTCACCCAGCTGGAACAGGGTGGAGTATTTTAATAGCCTTTTTCAGGTAATTGGAGATATTCTTCTTTGATGCTTCACCCAAATGTGACAAGCAGTACTTCCTTCCCTCCCTCCCTCCTTCCCTCCCTCCTTTCTTTCCTTCCTTTTTTCCTTCCTTCCTTCCTTCCTTCCTTCCTCCCTCCCTCCCTCTCTCCCTCTCTCTCTTTCTCCCGCCCCTCCCTCCTTTCTTTTACTTTTTTTTTGACAATAGTTTCTTAGAATCTAAAGCACCAACAGTTATACCCACCATTGCTTTTGCACCATAAGTGAAAACATCAACACAGTGAAAAATAACACCTTCGTATTATTTTGCAAATAGTTTACTCGCGAGCTTGTCCTTTCTTTAAATCTCCAAGCCACAATTTATGGGCCATTCTGACTTCAATCCTGAGGCTTGTTAACTTGCAAATTCCAACAGATTATCAATATTGACTTTTAACTGGTTCAAGAGATCTCACATGAGCTGGATTTGTGGGGAAACAGTTGATTAAATCATAGTCCTGGGCACGGTGACCTCTCTGGGTTCTCCAACGTTAGTAACAACATAGGTGTTTATTGAGCACACACTATGTGAGCACACACATTGTACCTAGTCTACGTATTAGTTTAGGTACTAACCAAGTGTCACTACCTAGGTGGCTTAAACAGCAGAAATGTATTGTCTCACAGTTCCAGAGGCCATAGCCTGAGATCACTGTGTCAGCAGGGCTGGTTCCTCCTGAGGCTGTGAGGGGCAGTCTGTCCCAGGCCTCTCTCCTGGCTTCTGGTGGCTTACTGAAACTCTAACATTCCTTGGTTTCTGAGGCATCACTCCAATCTCATTTCTCTCCTTCCCATGACGTTCTTCTGGGATGTGTACATCCAATTTTCCCATTTTTATAAGGACACCGGGCATATGGATTAGGGCTCATCCTCATGACCTCATTTTAATTTGATTACCTTTATAAAGACTTCATCTCCAAATGAGGTCACATTCTGAGGTACTAGGAGGGTAGGACTCTGTCTCTTTTTGGGGGACACAATTTAGCCTATAACACATCATATCATTTAGTTGCTCCTCTGAGGTAGATCTTGGTATAATCTTCTCTAGTTTAGAGGTGAGGAAACTGAGGCCCAGAAAAGTGAAATAATGTGCCAAGTTCACACAGTTTGCATGCGCTGGATGTGAACTCCGGCCGGCCAACTCTGAGACTGGGCTTCTACGCAGTATTATGTGCCAATACTAGCAGGGTTGCTAGAATAGAAGTGTCCGAGGCAGCAATGAAGAATGAGGTCATTTCAGGTGGGTGGGTGGGATAAGTGGCATAACAAGGGGGTGGGGTGTGGACTGGAAGAATGCCTGAGGGACTGGAGGGAGTGGGCAGTGTGGTCACATGTGGTCCATGGTTTATGGTGCCGGGTGGAGATATTTGGGTTTGATGAATTAGGGGATGAGGTGCCTTTATAAGTCCCAGAAAAGGGGAATGCTCAGATGAGAGGTGATTCAAGAAGCATACATTGTGTTAAGCCAGAGAGCAGGTCTATTTCGATCATCTCTGTATCCTCAGGACCCGCTACTGGGGCTGGCCCAAGGAACGTGCTCAGTTAATCCCGTTGAATGAATCAAAGAGTACAGGCACCAAATGGATCAGAGTGGGATGAGACTCGAGGCAGGAGGCCATCTAAAGATGCTGTTGTTGAGACATGTCCCATCATTTTCGTTTTCCCCAGGGATCTGCACCCCCACTCTCAGTCCATATGGTTCTCCTGGAACTGGTTCCAACACTGGCTTCTAGGTGGGCCTGGCCCAGGCCTGGCCAATCGGTGCATCATGGGTGAGTTGGAACCACGCATGACAAAGTTGGGACAAACAGAATGAATGGGCCTCAGTTTGTGGCATTTTGTTTCAACTGCTGGGAAAGTCTTTCCTGTTGGACATAAAGCTGACGGATGTGAAGCAGGTGCTGTAGGCATCTATCACAGTCAGGGGACACCACGGGAAAGGGGGCCAATGTCGAGAAGAACAGAACAGAGACTTGGATGGAGAAATGGAGAGGAACTGGGCCCTGTGGCTCGCTGCCCCTGGAATCCCAAATAACATCAGCTGGTGAATTCCCTTTGTCCCGCTGTGTGCTGTGGGTCACAGAAGCCAGGAGGAGGCTGTTTGGAGAAGCAGGAGAGCAGCCTCTGTGTCAGCCTCTCTTGAGTCGGGGGACAGGGAGGCGGCGAGACCCTGGGGCTTGGCCACCACAGTGAAGGTCTGCTCAAGAACCTAATTCTTAGGCCTCCATGGGACGTGCTGCACTCACACAGAAATCAGGCCTACAGGGCGGCCGCCAGCCCAGACGTGAGCACCCCCTCCCATGGGAGTCCACAGACACACACAGAACACAGACACACATGTAGACACAGACATGCAAATCAGACGGACACACAGATGCACAGATACACTTAGACATGCATGGAGACACACACAGACCCCCCCCCACACACATAGGTACAGACCGACAGACACAGATATATGATACACACACACACACACACACACACACACACACACCACACGCTCCTCACATGGAATGGGCAGGACCTGGCTCCCAGCCCCTCTCAGGGAGGCCCCTTCACCTGCTCCTCCTGGAGGAGCCCCAGGGAGGCTCAAAGACCTGCATTCACACTGAGTCTCCGTTTCCAGGTGAGGGCCCCTGTGAAGCTGGCCCAGGAAGCCTGGAGAAACCACCTCCGCTGTGATGAAGCTGGCAGTAGCTCTGCTGCTGACTCCCTTGCTGGCTTCTGGCAGCTTTGTTGATGCTAGATCCTGTTTCTTGTGCCCCCTCTGACTGGGACACTTGATCACCCGGGCCACCGCAGGGGCCATCACCAGGCTGGGTCTGCACTGCAGCAGCACATAGGGCCCAAGGCAGGGTTGAGCTCATGGTGGCCCATGAGCTAGGTGTGCAATGGGGGCTGGGGGAGAAGAGGACACTGGCAGAGGGTGTCCTGGCCCAGGGTTTCTGTAACAGCACCCACTGTGGGACGGAGCTGTTGGAAGGGCATAGAACCAGGAACCAGGAGTACTGCCTGCTAGTCCGCCTTTTGTCTCCAAGCGGCCTTGGCAAGTCGCTTCTCCTCTGTGAGCACTTCTCATCTCCTAACCGAGGGTGGATTGAGATGGTCTGGAGAGGCTCTTCCAAATCTAAACTCTACAGAGACCTGATTCCTCTGTGTCTCCTCTGAGTGAATGAGGTGACTGAGTATGTAAGGGGCTTGGGGTCGGATGGGGGGCTTCTAGCTCATCTGTTCAATATACTCAGATTTCTCTTCAGAAGGGACAAGGTGTGGCCACCTGCTACCTTTTGCCAGCTCATTGGCTCTGGACTCATTTAACCTGATATTGAAGCTTTTCCATCCTTTTCTGCCTGCTGAGACCACAAGGAAAGCCCTGCCCCAGCTGAGGGTGCTTGTGGAGGGCTTCTCAGATGAGAAAGATTTAGGGGCTGCCTGGTGAGTTCTGGTTTCTTGCCCTTTAAATAGAGAAGTTGGGAGGGAAGGGCAATCAGATGGATGTTTCCCCTCATGTTTTAGGGAGTCAGTCTTTGGGGTGGGGTTGAAAGAAAAGGTTCCCAGAATCCCTCCCCTGGTTCCGGGCAGGTCAGGTATATTTCTCGTTCCCAGTGGGAGTGCTCAAGCTTGGACTCAGGTAAGGACTCAGGTGAGAACCCAAGTGAGGATTCAGCCAGTGTTATCCAACCTGCTTCAACCTGTGGTGTGTGTGTGTGTGTGTGTGTGTGTGTGTGTGTGTGTGTGTGTGTAGGTAGCTGACCTACTCTTATAACCTTCCACTCCCCTGTGGGAAGACCCGCAATAGAGATTTGTTGACTGACTGATGGGAAAACATACACTGTGTTCTGTTAATTTTTTGTAGCTGGACTCCCATCTATTCATTCATTCTTTTTTACTATGTGAGCAAATGGTGTATGACAGGGTCACTGAACGTGTTTAGTAGGTCAAGGAACTGCAATGTATTAAATCCTCCCATTCAAATGCAGTTTGTCATGTGCTGTAGGAGGCTGAATAATGGTCCCCCGAGATATTCACGTCCTGAGCCTTGGAACCTGTGAATATGTTACCGTCCATGGTGAAGGGACATGGGATTAAGTTAAGGATCTTGGGGTGGGAGATTATCCTGGATACTCTGGGTACCTGACAGATCCCAAGGGTCATTATAAGAGGGAGGGAGGGGCATCATGGTCAGGAAGAGATGTGAGGACAGAAGTAGAGGTCAGAGAGGAGGACAGGGACTGCGCTGCTGGCTTTGAAGAGAGAGGAAGGGGCCCTGAGCCCAGGAATGCAGGCAGCTTCTAAAAGGCAAAGAAACAAAATCTCCCCTAGAGCCTCCAGCAGGAGTGCTCTCTCCCTGACACCTCGATTTTTGCCCAGTGAAACTGGTTTCAGAATTCTGACCCCTGGAAGGGTAAGGTAATAATTTCATGTTATTAAGCTACTTTGTTTGTGGAAATCTGTTGCAGCAGCAATCGGAAGCCAACACATGTGGCAAGCACTGAGGAAGTCTCAGCTTTGTCAAGTTGGAAAACCTCCCTGAGGCTGGATCACATCAGGCCTGGGATCCAGGACAGAGCACCGTCTTCTCCCCTCATCACCATGGCCTGCACATTTCTCTCTCCCAAATTCAGACTCAGCTGACATCAGTGTGATCTTAGCCTGGAAGACTTTGTCCCTGAGGTTTCCCCATGTGCCCAAAGCTGATGACCCACCATGACTAAACCTCATGAAGAATGTGGATCCCAAGTCATTGCTTCTGGAAGGGACATACATCATCCGGCCCTCTCTTGGAACCCCCGCCTCGCCCACAGATGCTAAGCATCCTTTCCACGTCCTCCCGAGCCCTCTGTGTCCATAATCCCAAATCTCAGAAAATGCTCTGTGCTCCTGAGTGTGGTCGTTTGTGTGCAAACAAGTGAATAGGACTCATACACACCTGTTTCATCCCTTTGACACCCTCAGATCTATCACCTCTCTACCTCTTATGGGCTGTTAGGTAAAATTCCATAATTATGGTTTCCTTCCTTTATCATAAGCCTCATAGAATCTTGATCCTTAGCAAAACACAAGTTCTTCTGGGAGCCATATTGCGTTAAGCCTCAGGGTCACTGGGATTGTTGGGTCCCCTCACAGAGAAGGCTTTGCTCCCCAATTGAAGGGAATCATTCACATGCTTCCAGCCCCTAGGGTTTCAGGTCCATTTCCATCACCCACATTTCACAGTAATCTCTGTAGCCCAAGAAAGTAAATACATGGCACAATGTAAGTCCGATCATGCCGGAGCTTCCATGTCTTGGCTGATGGCTCTTTTGTACACTCTGGACTCTGGAATCCATCTTCTCTTCAATTCCATTGCCACTTCCTCATCATCTATGACCCAGATTTGCCCAGGAACCCATTTCTGTCATTGACCATCCTTTGAGTGGGTCCTCCCCGTGACCAATGCTTACAATCATGGTCCTTCATTCACGAACCTCTTGTTGGACATGCATTTTGTGTCAGGCACTGCTCCTGGCTTTGGGATACAGAGTGAGGAAAACAGACAAAAATCCCTTCCCTTGGGATGCTTATATTTGATTGAGGGGAAAGAAATAACGAACGAAATAAGAAGGTAAATTAAAAAGTATGTTAGAGGCAATAAAGACCATACATAAAAATAAAGACAGGACAAAGTGTGGGGGTTCGGTTTTAATCAGGATGGACAGGCAAGGGCTCACTAGAGAGCTAATGCTTCAGCCCAAACCTGAAGGAGGTGAGGGAGAGAGTGTGAGTGTCTGGGAGATGAGTATCCCAGGAGGAAGGACACTCCAGGGTCTGGTCATAGAGCTCTCCTTAGTTTTTACATGAATATGTGTCATCATAAATTATTGTAGGGACCAGTATTCCAGGAAACACAAAATTAAGGTTCTGTTGACCAACCTATGCAAGACCCTAAAAGGTGGTGGTTCTGAAACGTAGCCCGCATCTGAGTCACCTAGAGGTCTTGGTAAGACAGCTCGCTGGGCTCACCCTTGACTTTTGCATCAGCAGATCTGTGCTGAGGTCCAAGAAGTTGCATTTCAAAGAAGTTCCCAGGTGATGCTGATGTTGCTGGTGTGGGAGGAACACATTTTGAGAAGCAGTGTTCTGGGGCAACCTGCTGATCTCCCCAAGATGTGTCCTGAGAGTCTAAGGTTTTGGCTCCATGCCCAAGGCTGGGACTTGGGAGATGAGAATGGATTAAAGAAACCACTCCTTCTTATCACCACATTTGAAGCTCAGCATAGCAGAAACTGTACATTCTCTTCCATTCTCAGTGTGTCCCCAAACTCTAGTTTGTGTCCCAGCGTTACCCGGACAAGATTCCCAACACTATGACTGCATGAGTAGGGCAGGGCACACAGGAGAAATGTCATGGAAATTCAGGAGTAAACCAGGCATTTCTGGTATTTTCTTTTCTTCTTCCTCCTAGGTTGTGACACACAAGAGATAACAGGACCATCGCTTCATGACAAGAGTTGGTGAAGAAGA
>NW_017731443.1:4251255-4252361 GCF_001890085.2 Hipposideros armiger
GAACTCCAGTGGCCCACGGAGCATCTCCCCTGTCCTGGCCATTATATTGAATGGAGATGTAATAATGACAAATCATTATTTTTATCCCCTGAGATAATAAAAAAATAAGTAGAAAGCTGGTGTTACGTAAGTGTTTTGAAGGTAAAGGAAGATCAGAGACCCAGAAAGAACTTAAGCACCCGAATAGAATAAATGGCCCACTTGGCCCTGTCTCTGAGCAATGTATTTCCCCAAAATACACAGTTCAACAAATGAATAACATACTTTAAATAATTATTTTTAATTGCATTTTTAAAACACATAGGAATACGCAGTGTGCAGCAATTCTTAAATCCTGTTTTACTCTCTTATTCTTTGGTTTTTACTCAAATATCTCTCACTCTCTCTCTCTCTCTCTTTTTTCCTCCAATTTCCAGAATCAATTTATTTTTCGTGGACTCTAGATACAATGAACTGTAGCAAGATAGTGCTCAATACTATTTAAGCCTCATTTTAGAATTTGCAAATGTGAAAATTCCCATTTCAGTGGCTGAAAAACTAAATTTGACATAACAAATTTACTCACTATTGATGTAACTACACAAAATTCTGTATGCAACAGGAGGACTTTAATATTACAGAATTTGGCCTTTTAACCAAAGTTACTGTTTCTTAATCTGTCCTAAACTATAAAATGTTGCACCAACAGAACGCCTTCCCATAGGTTTTTACTATGTAAATAGATTATTCTTTGCCTTAAGACACAGTGAAAAAAACCAAAGTTCACACCGAAAATAAAGAAAAGACAACCCAGAAATGGTCAAATTCTAAAGCTTGAGCTGATGTAACAGCAGAAGTAGGTTAAGGGCAACTCTTCCTTAGGCTTTTTCCCTAAGTAGTACTGTAGGAAGTTACAGTGTTGACCAAAAGAATACGCAGGTTTCTCATTAAACTTTGTTTAATGGGTCTCAAAATTCTGTTACAAAGTTTTGGTCAAGCTGTTTCCATTAAAAGGTACTCATTTTAAAAACTAATAACTTAAAAACTGCCACATAAATAACCCAAAATGTCCAAAAAACATTTTCCTTTCCTTCTGAAAGTTTTACAATATATTGTAGTCATTAAAC
>NW_017731443.1:4257672-4258012 GCF_001890085.2 Hipposideros armiger
ACTTAGCAAGGGCAAGAGGACAGAAGAAATACTCAGTAAATATTTCATAATTAATTGCTTAAGATTTCCTGAAACTCTTTTCCCTAACAGATGTTAGGGGATAATTCCAAGAAGTCTTTTAATCCCTAGAATTTAGGTTTTCTATTTTAAAACAAAAAGGAAATGAGTGTCTTCCAGCAAGTTATTTAACTTTTCTGTGCCCTTAGTTTTCTTATCTGAGAGAATAATTATACCTAACTCATGGGGCTACTGTGCAGATTAAATGAGTTAATCCTGCAAATTTCTTAGACTATTGTTTGGTACATAGTAGACACTCACAGTAGTTATGATTATTACTCTA
>NW_017732280.1:0-25921 GCF_001890085.2 Hipposideros armiger
AGAGCAGCTTCTAAGGTTATGGAGTAGTCTAGCAGTTTGCTTCCTGACTCTTACAGCAGCAGGATTTACTTAGAGGCTTTGAACCAATTTCTGGATACATTTATTTCCCCAGGTCCTGGGTCTTTATAGACAGCAAGAAATCTAGGATGGCTTAAAGAGGAATAACCTCTGTCCTAGGATTTGCACTCATACCACCGTCTTCTCCTCGCTAGGACTGTTATTTCAGATTCCCTGACTAAACTCTGAGACCTTGGGGCTTACCCATTTGGATCAACTTGCTCTGTCAGATGGTCTTTCTAACTGAACTCCCTCTCTAGACCCCTTCTGCTCATCCTGCCTTTGTGCTTCCTGTGAGGTTTTTGCTGTGACTGTGACATCGTTGCCGTCTGGTGCTGTGTTTTCTTCGTCCCTGTATCCTCTCACCTAGAATCTTGTCCAGAGTAGAGACTTGATAAATATTTCCTTAACGATAGTATTGACGGTAGCACATAGTGTTTGTCAGAGCTGAGTAGGAAATGCTGGGTTGCTGAGAATTTGTAAGGAGTCCTAGTGTGAGAAAGCCAAGAAGGATGGAAAGGGTACCTGAGTTATTTTCCTGTATACTTCCTCTCCTCTTCCTCTTCTATATTTACTCACATTGAGCTTATGGGTTGGTCAGTGTAGGACTGGAAACAGGCCATTCCTCTGAATCTTATTCTCACTGGATACCCCACTTTTCCAGGTTCTACCCTTCATTCCCTTTAACAGAATGATATGAATCCCTTTTACCAGAATAACGGTGGAGGGGATTATCGCTTTACTCATTTTAAAGATACAGTGACATGTCTACATGCCCCTGGGGTTGAGGGAGAAATTTGGATCATGAGAAGTTCAAAGCTCAATGAAGTGTGACACATTCAAATCTGAACTTCTTGGATGGGGAAAAATACTTTAGGAGGATCAAGAGACAATGAACGTAAGTTGTGCCTTTGATGAACAGGGCTGTATGGTCAGAGAAGCAAGGAGAGAGGTAAGAGAAAGGCACTGAAGATTGAGAAGCCTGAATCCGCTGCGTCCCTGTCTGCTGGCAGCTGTTCAGCTGGAAGTGTGCCTACGGGAAAGCCATGGGGGCTTTCTTCAAGACTTGAGTAACTGGTGGCCTTAGAAATGAGCTTTTGTGCCTGTTCTTCTCTTGGAACAGGGCTCCCTATAAAAAAACATGTAAGCACTTCACTGACTGCTCAGCTGATGGGCCTAACTGCCCTCCTGGACCCACTGAGGGTCCCTTCTGTGAGCCTCCTTCATGAGCCAGGATATGTCTTGCTCTTTGTACTTGCAACTGAAATGCATTGTGTGAATTCATGTGGCTGCTGTAAGATAGGGACTTCTTTTATTTTTTCCCTTTTCTTTACACCACCTTATCTTGCTTAGCCTTAGACTGGGAAAATGAAAATCCCGGGGGCGCTTGGGAGCTTCTGCAACCCAGACAGCAGGAGCCTGGAGAGCTCTCTCCTCTCTGTGTTTTTGTGTCCTTTCAAAATGTCAGTTAGCACCTTTAAAATAAAGTCTGCCATCAAAGACACACTCGTCTCCTCCCTGTCTGGCGTGCCAAAGATAGACATTACTCTGTCTGCCTCAGCTCTCAGCTTCCTGTCATGTTGAGCAAAAATTTAATTGCCTCTCCTTTCAGAGCAACTTTTATTTGTTTTCTTAGCTTCAACATCTCCTCTAAAGGAGAGTTTTTGCAGCCGGGGAATGCACAGAGTTTTTGTTTCTGCCACTTCATGATTGGCTTCCCAATGTCTTTTAAAATGAAATTTTGTGCCCAGAAGGAGCCACGGGAACCAGGCAATGTTGTTTTATTCAAGGGTGACAGTTCACATAGGCAGCCAAGTTTACTCAGGTTTAACTCCAGGCTGCGTCTCATTACAGACAGTCTACTTTCTTTACTGCCTTCTAGTACACTTCATTTTCTGCCTTGGCCAATTGAATTAAATCATAATGATAATAATAATACTTCCTCTCAGTCAGCATCTCTTATTTCAAACTTAGTACATTCCTTCTCATCAGAAGGCTCTTGCCCTCCACCGTGGTGGTTTTATACTAATCCTTCAAAACCTGGCTTCAATGTCACATGGAATTAATGCTGCTTTCTTCTCTGTGGCCACAGCACTTTTCACATATATTAATTACAGTACTAGTGTTCTCGCTCACTGCATGGTAGAATGACTAATTGTCCGTGTATCTAACAGCCTACCGCCCCCATTCCCCCCACCCAAAGCTGTGAGATGCTTAAGATTAAGGAATGTGTCTCTTACCTTATTCATTCTCAAATGCTAACCATCTACATCTAGCCCAGGTTCCCATACCTAGTGGTCACTTAAAAGGTATTTGTTAAATGGGTGAAGAATGTGAATGGTACTTTTGTACCTAGATCTCACAGTTCGTCCTATCCTCAAGTATTGTACCATTGGATACAAGTTGATGTCCCAGACAGGAGCATGAATTTAAAGGGAACTGATTACAAGTATTGTCATGGGATCAAAGATTAAAGGAAAAGTGTTGAGAACAAATAAAAGGAGATGACTAGCTGTCGGCTTTGGAGTTTTGTGAAAGAAGTCAGAATCTCTTGAGATTGATAAACAAAGTGAATGCTAAGGCTTTATACCTGAGAAAACTAAAGAAAATGTAGTATTCAGAAGGGTAGTAGTGATACACCAATGTGAAGAAGATACTCTGAGAGGGTAAGGAGAGTTCAGGCTTTTCTGGTGAAGGATTTTGAAGCAGGGATGAGGAAACTGCCACTGGTCTTTCATAGAAAGGTGGAATGACCCCAAGTGTAGGAGGCCACTTGGGGGAAAACATCTGGAGAGGTTGCAGCTAGAACTGGGAACGCTGACGTGTCTGAGAGAGACTGGTTTGGAAATTTAGGTGAGGGGCGACCGATTCATGGGCCCTGTTGTTTACACTCTCTGAAAAGTCAACAAGAAGAGCATCTCCAAATTCATGATGCTGTTGTGTCTCTTTTACTGTCACCTTATGAGGCAGGCAGTGTGTTGTGGCAGGAGGAGTCCTTTTAAGGGGAGGCAGGCAGGTAGCATGAGTTTTAAGTCCTTCCCTCTCACACATTAGCTGTATGACCTGGGGGGATGTCACTACCCTCACTGGGTCTCAGTTGATTTATTTGTAATATGGTAATAATGGCATTTTATCTGCCTAAAGGGAAAGGATTGCACTGAATGATTTATTGAGCTCTTCAGCTACTATAAAATACATTATGTCTCCCTGGAAAATCTACATTGTGTCAGTTAACATGGGTTTTCTTAAGAATCTATTGTTTAAATTATTTCATTATCGAGGTTCATGGTAAAGCAATGTCACGTATCACACATAGGTCATGTGACCCTAGGTCATGACCACCTTGGAAAGGACTTTCTCATTTGTAGTATTGAAAATCTATATTTAAGCC
This sequence comes from Hipposideros armiger, assembly GCF_001890085.2. Lineage (NCBI taxonomy): Eukaryota > Metazoa > Chordata > Mammalia > Chiroptera > Hipposideridae > Hipposideros > Hipposideros armiger. The sequence goes on from NW_017732280.1 coordinate 3,449, forward strand.
AGATGAGCTTTATGTTTTAATAAGATGATGTTAAAAGTTGATTTTTCCTCAAGATCTGAAATGGATAGGGTTGAAATGATATTTGAATATTATGTAGTGGTAGAACTCTCAGATAAATATAATTTTCTTTTTATCTTGAAAAGATCTTGTCACTTTTGAGCTCATCAAAGATTTGTCTAGTTTCTGAATAATTAAAGGCTCAGGAAGGTTAAATAAGGCCATGTCTTATAACCATTTTTATGTTTTAACATAAGAAATTCACTTTAATCAGGTAAATAATTTCTTTTCATTTTCACCCTTCTCTAGTACTGTATAACACAACCATACTGTTTAAAAAAATATTCTAATGATGATGCACATTTTTATTGTAAGAAAAATGAAGTAAAGCCTGAATAAGAAAATTAAAATTACCCCATAGAAATAACTAAAGTGAACATTAGCAATCTCTCTTTTAGTATATCTATGTCTGTATGTATCTTCTCTTTCTGTGTTATGTGAGTGTGTGTGTGTTTGTGATTGTGTATATATTCACACACACATACATATATATGCATATGTATCCAAACATATACACATAAACAAGTATGAATACCATTTTATAACTTGCCTTATCACTTATCATTTTAGAGTCATTCAGATTATTTTAAATCTTGAGAAAAATTCAAACAATAAAGAAAATAATCAGAGCATCTAAAAAATTAAAAATTGTTTTTTACCCTCCCTTTCTCTTTCAAAGTTCCACTCTCCAAAGGTAACTGCTTTCAACTATTTCAGTTTTAGCTTTTCTAATATACTTGAGTATCTGTTTCTTAATTTTATTCCAATATCTTTACTCCTTTTTATATAGATGAGAAATCAGGACTAAATTCCTACCTTTCTTTCTCTTCCCTCTACTTCATCATTTTTAAAGTTATATTATTGCTGTCTTTTATGTTTTGTTGGGTTCACCTATAACTGCAATTAATACACTGAAAATCACATTTTATAATAAATAAACTTTGGAAAATATAGAATAGCTTTCTTCTATGTAAGATGATGAATGAACAAAACTTTTCTTTAATCTTTTCCCCCAATCCATTGGTTTTATATCATCCAGCTATATAACATTGAAGTTCTGACCTGTAACCATAATTGTGTTTTCTGTGCTTTGTTTTTAAGTTTATTATACAAATTAAAAACCAATGAAATAACATAGTTGGTAAAAGCACAGGCCATGGGACTATACCACCTTACTTCAAAGTCCTGGTCTGACACTTTCTGTCTTGGCTTTTGAAATTTTGTGTAAGTTACTTAACTCCTCTGAACTATAATTTCCTCATGTGTAAACTAGTCATAAAATAGAATCTATGTGATGGTGGTGTTGTTAGCACTAAATACGTTGGTTCTTGTAAAGTCCCTAGAACAATGCATGGCACAAAATAAGTGCTTAATAATATTATTTTTTGGAGAGCCACGTTCTGGGAATGGACCCCTATCACTTAAACCTGTGCTGCTCAAGGGAGAACATTCTAAGAATCAAAGTCAAATGGTTTTTCTTTTCTTCTGTGTATTCTATCAATTATTCAAAACCATGCAGCATATTAGTTTACTTCACATTTGGACTATGACTTTCTTGCGCAATTTTTTGTTTTGCCTGGAATTTCTATTGTTTTTCATCTTGTCTGTTAATGGAAGAGAGAAATGCCCTCATCACATTGTTAACCTCTTTCAGAAACTTACTTATTAAGTTAATTTAAATAAGATTGAAAATATAGCAGCAACGTAGAGAGGTTTTCTCGTAGATTATTGAATTTTATTTGATGTCTATCTGGGGGCCTTTTAAGAGCCAGATTAGATTCTCTATTTGGCCTAAAACCCAGCTCAACATGGCAATCACAAGTAGAATTAGCTGACTTTTTTCACATGGTACATTTTCCATCTGTCATTATTCTACTTTAGTGTATCAGATTAGCTAGCTGTGACCCTGATTTGCCAAAAGTTTTCTTCCTCTGGAAAAATTTCTCAGCGAAATAAACGGGGTGGCATTTTGCACATTCAGGTTGGTCCTTGAGCTTCTGTTTTCTGTGCACTACCTCTCTAGTACTTTGTTCAAGGTCAAAGCTCCTGGACTGAATTTTGGGAGTTGTTCAGACAGCCTTAGTGACCTGCTTCCCTGAAAAGAGCTGTGCAGGAAAACCCTAGTCAGAGGCTTTTATGTTTGGGCAATCACTTACATTTGGGGAACCATAAACAGTTCAGTGTGTCTGCATTTAGGGGAGTGTCTGAGGGAGTAATGAAAGGTGAGGCTGGATAGGTAGAGAGTGGGGGGCCATGAAGAAGGTACAACAGTTTGCCAAGGAATCTGAAATTTATTCTGTGCTATAGGGAATGATGGAAGGAACTTTAGCAGAGGAGCGCCATTATTGGATTTGTGTTTCAGAAAAAAAAAATTCTTCGTTGGAAGTTTTGAAGATGATTACAAGGAGAGGAGAGGAGAGGAGAGGAGAGGAGAGGAGAGGGAACACTGATTGAAGGCTATTGCATTTAAATTTTTGGCAGTGGAAACTTAACATCAAAACAATTTTAAATAAAATTATTGGGATGTACTATTCAGTTAGATGTAACAGATGAGAAAAGAAGAGTAAGAAGATGAGGTTATAATGTGAGCATAAGGTTTGGGGGAAGAAGATAAAGCATCTAGTTTTGGATATGGGTATTTGTTTGCCTGGGGGCTATCTAGATAGAGATACTTAATTGGTAGCTGGAAACCAAGGACTGGAGATCAACAGAGAGGAGACCTGGATACATGGGATCTATTGAGGCTATTTTCAGGGAAACTGGATAATCTCCTTTTAGAGAGACTGTTGCATAAGAAGAGGTCTAAGGAAGAAAAACCCATGGACCACAAGAGTTTAAGAGATGGTTGGAGGAAGAGGAATCAGTGGTAGGGAAATTATCTTGTTCATCTCTGTGTCCTCAGTATCTAACAGTCTCTCACACAAATGTTTATTAATGGACTAAGAGAGAGGAATTTCAGACTGAAGAAGTGAAATCAGGAGAATTAGTGATCTGGAAACCGAGGGCAGAGAGAAATACAAGCAAGATGGAGACATCAAATAAGATGAGAAATGCCCTTTGGGTTTGACAATGAGGAGGCCATTTTCTACCTTAGCAAGAGTTTGTATTTTAGTGGGGTGGTGAACCTATAGCCATATTGCATGAATTGAGAGATTTATGCTAGACAAGGAAGAGACAGAAGCTGTAGCATAGTCTTTGAAGAAGCTGGACTGTGAAAGGAAGAAGGTGATATTTATAAGGTAAAGGATAAAAATTGTATCTACTAATAAGCATTCATATTTGATAATTTTGTGGAAAATGAATGGGCCTGAGACAGAAAAGACTGTAGACTGGAAAGCAGAGGGAAGGAAAAGTAACAGTGACCTCTCACTTGATGCTAGACATTCATTACCTCATGTTGATTGTGTGTGTGTGTGTGTGTGTGTGTGTGTGTGTGTGTGTGTGTGTGTGTGTGTGTGAGAGAGAGAGAGAGAGAGAGAGAGAGAAGGGGGGGATGGGGGTAGAGAGAAAGGGAGGGAGGGAGGGTGTCATTTACCCTGAAAAGACCAGTTGTTAAGAGTCAGTGATCTTACCCTATAATGGTATTTTTTCTCAGCCTGTTTAATACTTGGCATGTAGATGGTTATTATTGTTTGAATATAGCCATTTAATATCAACAAATAAGAAAATGTTTAGAAAAATTCTCTGAATAATTCCTTCAGTCTTTGTTTCTAAAGTAGACTTACTGTTGGAGCAGTGCCGTAGGTCTCTGAGCAGTCAGCTCCAGGCCTCTTGCCGTGTGGGTTCGTTTGTAGTTGCACACTTGAATTAGCCCACTTAGTTCTGCTAGATTTGAACACTGTTACCTCGTTCTAAATAGCAAAATTGGCTCGGTTTTTGGTAAGATTAGTGAGTTGGTAATTTTATACTTTGGATCAGGATAACATGTTCTCTTCAAAAGGAAAAAGAAAAATGTGACATTATCATTATTTTTCACCATTTCACCTATTCTGAAGCCTTGTCTTTTCCAGGGGGCAATCCAAAGGTTTCCTGAGACTCTGGGCCCATGTAGGCTTCTTGTATGATTGACTAGGTTTTCAATCTCCTACATGTCTTTGCACAGCGATTTTTCTGCTTATATTTAGGAAAAGAGGAGAAATGTTGTACAGTTATGCCTTGAACTTGATGATACCAGTAGATGTCACTCTGGACAGCAGGATACAGTATCTATTCTTCGCTGTGGTTCAGAATGGGCTGTGGTATTCCTGCTCCCAGCCACTTTCAAACTTCCCAGCACTGACACATCTGAATTATGACATTCTCTGCATTGCCAGTTTTACTTATATGTTGTGAAATAAGAGTGCTGGGAGAGCTGCCATTTCATCTCGTTCTCGTTCAGCTAGACTGCCAAATGCTTACGCAGTTACACCAATCAACTGGGCAAGAAGAAAATGGTTCAGGGAAAAATGGAGGGAATATATATTTTAAAGCAGCGTATCTGAATTCAGTGTTGAGGCACATTAAATTCTGCTGAGACTTAAGGCAGAGGGTAAGCAGTAAATACTTTCCTAACTACGTGTGCCTGGACCCAGGCTAGTGTACGATGACCTCTCCTAATGTATATAATGTCACTTTCTATGATTGCCCTAAATCAGTGATTCTCAACGAAGCTCCTGGAATAGGGAGAAAGAGGAGTCTTCCTAAAATTCTCAGACAACAATATTGTTAATAAATAAACTTACCTCAAATTCATTTTCTCCCTTCCATATTTCATTTCCTCTCCACAAACCTTTTGAATCTGCTTGAGCACATGATAAGACCAATGAACAAATAGCGAACAGGAAATGTTGAGAAAAGGGTGAGTTTAGTTGTACTGATTTATATGTTGTAGACATAGGTATGTGATTGTCATGCTGTATACAATTTTATTTCATCATATTTTCTTTTCAAATGGTTTCCATTATGGACGTTGTATATATTGTACGCGATAGTATATGTGTCAGTTTATGACTTCTGTCACCTGAACAAGAGTGAGGACTGTGCCCTGCATGGACCACCCTCCACAGTTAGGCTTGGATCCTCATTTTACTCTGTGTAAGCCCTGCCCGGGCCGAGGTCAAAGGTCTTGGTTGAGCTTTTATTCCTGACTGGGAATTCCCTTCCATCTCCCTTACCAAATGTGTTCAATCCAACCAACGCTCAGGACCCATCTGAAATCCCATCTCTCCCTCTAAGGAACCCTTGGACAGGCAATAGGAATTCTTTTAAAAGGGAGGAGGCAAGACTGTGCATACAGGAAGAAAACTTTCCCTGGGGAAATAAACATGGGACAGGTTGGGGGCTAGGTTCAAGGGCTCTGGGAGCTCGTGGGAAGGGAAGATCATTTCTGGCAGGTATGATAGGCACATTTTGTTGAGGAGGTAGAATTAAAACTCAGCTTCTTGAAGGCTGAGAAGTGTGTGGTTTGCCAATGAAGAGTGGAGAGAAGGTCCTCTAGGAAGAGAAGACAAGGAAAAACTCAGACAGTGGCAAGGTTTAAAAAGTGGGGACAGGTGACAGTGAGGTCAATTTGTCTAGAACCCAGCACCTATGATTGAGAGTTATTAGAGATAAGGCTAATATGACTTTCTACCCTCATTCTTTCTCTGCTAAGTCTGAAGACCAAAGGAATCATAACAAATCTTGAGTTCATGTGACTCTCCTTCTCTATGTCAGTGGTGATTCCCCCATCTATCCCATGTTGCACAGTCTCTTTATATTGTCATCTTGAATGTGAGTCAATATGAAGATGCATGTTTAATAATAACAAAAAATAACACTTGGCTTCTCTATGTATCTTGTCAAAGTTTGAGGGACTAAGAGGGTTACTGGTCTTACTGGTGGGGTGTTAGCTGAAAATATGTTATGAAAAACAGGCATATGAAACTCAAAGGGGGAAAGGCGCTTAGATAAAGGTGTGATCCTTTTATAAAAAGGAGAAGAGACACAGAAAATGCTGCTTTAATTAAGGTTTTCTTGATATCTGCATTATAATTTCCTTCTTGAAGGTTTACATAGGTGTTAAATCTATGACATTGCATTGAATAAGTGAATTCCTTTCAATACCAGAAATAATTTTCTCTCTAATAACTGTATTTTCAAAATGTTATTTTAATATTATTTTTCAAATGTTAAGAATATGTTTCTGTTTTTCCATGTTAAGATAACCCTAGCATTTTATAAGATGAGAATTGATGTGTTTCCAGGGGCTTTCTTTTAAAAGTCATATTATTTTATTCTCAGAAATTAATATATTTACTTACTTGGGAAATAGCCTACAAAGTAAGCTACAATTGAGACTGCAGGGAAAGACAAGGATGGCTTTCCAATATGTGAAGAGTTATAAGCTAAATCTCCAGTCTTCAGTGTTGACTACCCAGTTTTATAATGCAGTTATTGGATTTTCTTATAAGTTATAAAACCCTCATTAATCAAAACATGTTGGTGCAAAGCAGAGGATTAATTGTTTGCTTTGAAAATTAAGAAAAGGGCATAGAGAAGAGAAAAAAGATATTAAATAGCACGATATTTCATTCTGTTTGGAATTAATGAGCTTTGTGATCACCTTATTTGAATTCCTGACCTTTACCATATTATCAAAATTCATTATGTGCAGAAAAATCTATGGAGATTTCAGATCCATTTGTTATGGACCTAGATGACTTGAGAAAATTATGGTGAACCTTTAGAAACTTTGTTATAAGGATTCTATGATGTCATCCAAATTAGGGCATATTATGAAGTTATATGAAGTTATAATGTGAAGATACAGGATAATTTAACTTCCACTGGAGAAGAGAGGTATGGTTACCCTTTTTACAGAGCTTGCCATTTGATAGAAATTGTCCATCTCTTAGACTCATAGCACTTTTTACTTTTTTTTTCATTGTCAGTATTTTAGCCATTTCAATACATGTACAGTGATATGCCATCATGGTTTTAATTTGTATTTTCCTAATGACTAAGAGGTCAAACATCTTTTCATGTACTTATTTGCCATCTACATATCCTCTTTGGCAGAGTGACTATTCAGGCCTTTTGTCCATTTCTAAATTGAGTTTGTGTTCTTACTGTTGTGTTTTAAGAGTTCTTTATGTATTTTGGATACAAAGGTAAAATCTTGCAAATGATTTGCAAATATCTATTTCCAGTCGATGGCATATCTTTTTATTTTCTTTTTTTCCCCTTTAACATCTATTGTATTATCTAAAATATCTCAAAAAAGTGATAATCAGAAAAACAAAACATACTTTTTTCAGAAACTTGTAATGCATTCAATTTTATATGCAAATTAAAGTTACTTTTCTCTTTAGGTTTTTAAACGTTTGGTTTAACTCTATACATAGGAAAATTACAGTGTACTTTTCATGGCTATTTTTCAAAATCAGTTAAAAATGCTATTGATTTTGTTATTATACTAAAATTGCTTTGATAAGGGAATATATTTCCAAAGGCTGTAAAATTGTTTTAAAAGAACTGATTCAATTTATTTTTTTGAGCTGATTCAATTTTTAACAACTAAAGTATAATTCTCAAAAACACTCTTGGCTTCTACTAGTTTATTTTCTCTGTATAACTTCACTGAAAAAAATATTGAACTTTTGTGGTAATCCTATACTCTTTTTTTCTTTTTCTTTTCTTTACTTTTTTTAGTTTCAGGTGTACAAAACAACATAGTGATTAGATATTATACCCCTCACAAAGTGATAACCCCAACAAGTCTACTATCCATCTGACACCATACATAGCTATTACAACACCATTGACTATATTCCCTATGCTGTAATTTACATCCTGTGACTATATATTTTTAAAATCATAGTTGACATTCAATATTATTTTATACTAGTTTCAGATATACAGCATAGTGGTTAGGCATTTATATAATTTATGAAGTGATTTCCCTGTAAGTTTAGTACCCATGTGACACTAAACATAGTTTTTACAATGTTATTACTATAGTCTCTATGCTGTACTTTACATTCCCATGACTATCTTGTGCCTACCAATTTGTACTTCCTAATTCCTTCACCTTTCTTACCCATCCCCCCAATACCCCCCCATCTAGCAAACATCAGTTTGTTCTCTGTATCTATGAATCTATTTGTTTGCTTATTCTGTTCTTTAGATTCAACATATAAGTGAGATCATATGGTTTTTGTCTTTCTCAGTCTGACTTATTTCACTTAGCATGATACCCTGTAGACCCATCTGTATTGTTGCAAATGATAAGATTTCATTCTTTTCATGGCAGAGTAATACTCTGTTGAATACATGTACCACCTCTTCTTTATCCAGTTGTCTATTGATGGGCATTTCAGGTGTTTCCATATCTTGACTATTGTGAACAGTGTTGCAGTAACCATAACAGTGCATGTATTTTTTTGAATCAGTATTTTGAATTTCTTTGGATAAATACCCAGGAGTGGAATTGCTAAGGTAGTTCTAGTTTTAATTTTTTGAGGAAACTCCATACTGTTTCTCATAGTGGCTGCACCAATTTACAATCCCACCAGCAGTGCACAAGGTTTCCTTTTTCTTCACATCCTCACCAGCACTTGTTGTTTGCTGATTTATTGAGGATGGCCATTCTGACAAGTGTGAGGTGATATTTCATGGTGGTTTTTATTTGCATTTCTCTGATGACTAGTGACATTGAGTATCTCTTCATGTCTATGGGCGAATATCTTCTCCCATGTCAGTAGGATGTCTTTTTGTGTTGTTGATGGTTTCCTTTGTTCTGTAAAAACTTTTTAGTTTGATGTAGTCCCATTTGTTTATTATTATTTTTTTGTTTCCCTTGTCTGAGGAGATATATCAGTAAAAATATTACTAAGAGTAATGTCTGAGTTTACTTCCCATATTTTCTTCTAGGAGTTTTATGGTTTTGGGTCATTTTTACTCCCATGTATATCTCGCTTCCTTTGTCGTAGATTAAATGACCATATAGACATGGATTTATTTTTGGGCTCTCTATTCCATTGACCTATGTGTCTATTTTTATGCCAATACCATGCTATTTTGATTACTATGGCCTTGTAGGATAATTTGATATCAGGTAGGATGATACCTCCAGCTTTGTTTTTCTTTCTCAGGATTGCCGTGACTATTTGGGGTCTTTTATGGTTCCATATAAATTTTAGGGTTACTTGTTTAGTTCTGTGAAAAATGCTATTGATATTTTGATAGGGATTGTATTGAATCTGTAGATGGCTTTGAGTAGTATGGACACTTTTACCATATTCTTCCTATTCATGAGCATGGTATATGTTTTCATTTATTTGTATCTTCTTTAATTTCTCTCTTCAATGTCTTATAATTTTCTGAATATGAGTCTTTTATTCCCTTGGTTATATTTTTTCCTTGATATTTTATTTTTTTGCAAGTGGGATTGTTTTCTTAATATCTCTTTCTGATAGTTCATTATTGATGTATAAAAATGCAACCAATTTCTTAATATTAATTTTGTATCCTGCTACTTTACTGAATTAATTTATCAGTTCTAATAACTTTTTGATGGACTCTTTGGGGTCTTCTCTATATATTATTATGTCATCTGCAAATAATGACAGTTTTACTTCTTCCATTCCAATTTGGATGCCTTTTATTTCTTGTTTGATATCTGTGGCTAGGACTTCCAGTACTATGTTGAATAAAAGTGGTGAAAGTGGACATCCTTGTCTTGTTCTTGATCTTAAGGAGAATGCTTTTAGCTTTTGCCCATTGAGTATGATATTAGCTGTGGAATTGTCATATATGACCTTTATTATGTTGAGATATATTCCCTCTATTTCCACTTTACTGAGAGGTTTTTTTAAAATCATAAATGGATGCTAGATTTTGTCAAACTCTTTTCTGCATATATTGATATAACTATATGATTTTTATTTTTCATTTTGTTTATGTGATGTATCACATTAACTGATTTGCAGATATTGAACCAACCTTGCATACCAGGAATGAATCCCACTTGATCGTGGTGTATGACTTTGTAATGTATTGTTGAATTCAGTTTGCTAAGATTTTGTTGAGGTGTTTTGCATCTGTGTTCATCAGGGATATCAGCCTGTAGTTTTCTTTTTTTGTCATGTTTTGTCTGGTTTTGTATTCAGGGCAATGGTGGACTCGTAAAATCAGCTTGGAAGCCTTCCCTCCTATGGAATATTTTGTAATAGTTTGAGGAAAATAGGTGTTAATTCTTTTTTGAATGTTTTATAAAATTCACTTAAGAAGCCATTTGTTCCAGGACTTTTGTTTGTTGGGACATTGTTGATTACTGATTCAATTTCATTCATAGCAATTAGTCTGTTCATATTCTGTTTCTTTTTAATTTAGCCTTGGAAGATTGTATGCTTCAAGAAATTTATCCATTCTTTCTAGACCGTCCAATTTGTTGTCTTGTAATTTCTCATAGTAGTCTCTTAAATTTTTTTCTGTTTCTGTGGTGTCCATTGTCACTTCTCCACTGTCATTTCTGCTTTTATTTATTTGAGTCCTTTCTCTTTTCTTTTTTTTTAAATTATTTTTTATTATGAAATAGACATTTTTTAGAATTAGTTTCAGCTGTACAACACAGTGCAATAGTTATACTTTTTACCCCTTGAAGTGACAACCCCCCTCCCCAATCCTCTCTTTTTTTCTTGATGGGTCTGGTTAAAGGTTTATCAGTTTTATTTGCCAGCTCTTGCTTTCATTGGCCCTTTGTACTTGTTTGTTTGTTTGGTTTTTTGCCCCTATTTTGTTTATTTCTGCTGCTCTTTATTTTTTCCTTCCTGATACTCACTTTGGGCTTTGTTTGCTGTTCTTTTTCCTCTTTTCTTAGGTGTTAAAGTTACACGTTTATTTGAGATTTTTCTTGTTTCTTTAAGTAGGCCTGCATTGCTGTGAATTTCCCTCTTGTGACTGCTTTCACTATTTCCCATAGATTTTGGGTCATTGTGCTTTCATTTTTGTTTGTCTCAAGGTATCTTTTGATTTCTTCCTTGATCTTGTTGTTGGCCCATTCATTATTTAGTAGCGCGTTATTTAGCCTCCATGTGTTTGTGTATTTTTCAGTTTTCTTCTTGTAATTGATTTCCAATTTCATAGCACTGTGGTCAGAGAAGACGCTTGATATGGTTTCAATCTTCTTAAATTTATTGAAACTTGTTTTGTGCCCTACATATGGCCTATCTTGGAAAATGTTTCGTATGCACTTGAAAAGGATGTATATTTGCTGCTTTGGGGTGAAAGTTTCTAAAAATGGCAACTAAATCTTTCTGGTGTGTCATTTAAGGCCACTTTTTCCATGTTGATTTTCTCTCTGGAAGATCTGTCCATTGGTTTCAGTGGGGTATTAAAGTCTGCTACTATGATTGCATTTCTGTCAATATCTGCTTTTATGTTGGTCAATATTGGTTTTATACATTTAGGTGCTCCTATGTTGTGTGCATAGATATTTACTAAGGTTATATGCTCTTGTTGATTGACCCCTTTATTATTATGTAATGTCCTTTTTTTGTCTCTTATTATAGTCTTTGTTTTAAAGTCTGTTTTGTCTGGTATAGTATTGCTACTCAGCTTTTTTCTCATTTCCATTTGTGTGAAATATCTTTTTCCATCCCTTTCCTTTTAATCTATGTGTTTCTTTTGATCTGAGGTGGGTCTCCTGTAGACAGCATATGCATGGATCTTGTTTTCTTACCATTCAGCTACCCTATGTCTTTTGATTAAAACATTTAATCCATTTACAAGTGTTTTTTGATAGTATGTAGTTATTGCCATTTTATTATTAATATTTTTTACCTTCTTTTGTTTGTTTTCCTTCTTCTTCTTAAAGAAGTCATTTTAACTGTTTTTGGTTTCTTTTTTCTTTTGGTCTGGGAAGCTCTTTATCTCTTCAATTTTCAATGATAGCCTTGCTGGGTAGAGTAGTCTTATTTGTAGGCCCTTGTTTTTCATTACTTTGCATATTTCCTGCTACTCCTTTCTGGTCTGAAAAATTTCTGTTGAGAATTCAGCTGATAGTCTTATGGGAGCTCCATTGTAAGTAACTGTTTTTACCTTACTGCTTTTAAACTCTCTGTTTGTCTTTAATCTCTGCCATTTTAATTTTGATGTATCTTGGTGTGGGCCTGTTTGGGATTATCTTGTTTGGGAATCTCTGTACTTCCTGGTCTTGTATGTCTATTTCCCTTACCAGGTTAGGGAAGCTTTCAGTTGTTATTTCTTCAAATAGGTTCTCAATCCATTGCTCCCGCTCCTCTCCTTCTTGTACTCCTACAATGTGAATGTTGTTATGCTTGATGTTGTCCCAAAGGTCTCTTAAACTATTTTCATTTTTTTACTATTTTATTCTATTTTCTTTTTATTGTGCCAATTGGGTGTCTTATGATACCTTGTTTTCTAAATTGTTCATTTGATCCTTTGCTTCATCTAATGTGCTGTTGATTTCTTCTAGTGCATTCTTCATTTCAGTTATTTTATTCTTTTTGTCTGATTGGTTCTTTTTTATGGTTTCTATGTCCTTTGTGCTTACTATCTTTTTGTTGAAGTTCTCGCTGAGATCATTGTGCTTCTTTACAACCAGTGTTTGGAACTCTGTCTCCAGTAGATTGGCTGCCTCCATTTCATTTAGTTCTTTTTCTGGAGGTTTCTGCTGTTCTTTTATTTGGGATATGTTTCTTTATTTCCTCATTCTAGCTGCCTCTCTGTTTTTGCTTCTATGTATTAGGTATATTTCTTATGTTTCTCAGTCGTTGCTGGGTGGCCTTATGTAGTATGTGTTCTGTTTGGGCCAATGGTGCTGCTTCCCTGGTCACCTGTGTGTGTGTTGCAGGAGTGTCCCTTGTATGTGTTGTGTGTATTCTCCTGTTGTAGTTGAGCCTTGGTTACTTTTAGCATGTCAGTGGGGGGGATTGACTTCCAGGCTGACTGGCTCCCAGGCTGACTGGCTGTGAGGATTGGCTATACCAACATTGTATAAGTTGCTGTGTGGGGGCTGACCTCTCAGAGTTGGTTTTATCCCAGCAGGCTCTTGTGCCCGTTAAGACTGTCCTTAGGGTGTACTGCTTGTGGGGCTAATTGGGTAGTTCTCTGGTGTGGTCTAAAGCTGTCATCTGGGTGTGTTGTTTCTAGTGTCTCTTGGGAGGGAAGCCTATTCAGGTCAATTTCAGTCCTGCCTGTGACTGGTCTGGGGCTGCCTGGTAGGAGCTACAAAGCTAAATGTGGTTGGTTACTGACTGTGCTGGTGTTGAGAGTATCCCTGATGATGCAGCACTAGCTGTGCATGGCAGGGAGCCAAGGCATCACCAAGGTAGTGCACACATCTGGATTTTACCAGCCAAATGTGGTCTCAGATTTGATTCTTTTGGGGAGGGTTCAACATATAAAAGATGGTGACCTCCTGTAGGGTACATGTGAGTCAGGCTCAACACAGGGACAATGACACTTGTCTCTCCAGCCCTTGCCTTCAAGTCACATAACTCAGTCTTTTACCATATGTCTCTGGCATTTCTTGAGTTTCTGTCCCTCCACTGGAGCCCAGGAGAGTGTTTGCAAATGAGTGAGTCTGCATGTTGGACTTTTAAGAGGATTCCTGGATTTTCAGCCACTTTTTTGTCTTGTGGGTTAGACAGAGTCCTTATTGATTTTCACTGTCATATGCTATGGGAAATTCTCTTCCCGGCACAGGACCCCTGGGCAGGGAAACCTAACATGGGGCTGGGACCTCTCCTTTTTCAAGGGGGACCTCCACCACTGAGGTGTCCCTCTTGGTGTTCAGCCACTACCTATATGTTTGGTGTCAGCCCACTTTTGCATCTCCACCTTTTCCATCAGTCTCGATGTGGCCCTTTTTTTTACATCCATAGTTATAGGGTTCTGTTTAGTTAGTCTTCAGATGATTCTTGAGGTTGATTGTTCTATATTTATTGGTAATTTTGATGTGCTTTGGAGGCAGGAGGCATAGTGTTTACCTAATCCGCCATCTTGGACCTTCCACCTCACACTTTGTACTTCTTAAAGTAGGTGACATCTGCCATCTAATATATGTGAACAAAGACCATGGTTTTTCCATCAACAACAGAGTCAAAGTAGATTGAACTCAAGAATTGGTAAATAAATATAAGATAAATGTCATGGCCCACTCCACTGTCAAGTATTTAAAACCAAAAAGGTTAAGCATAAAATCATATTTTGGTTAAAAGAAACCAGAATCATGTCGCTGTGGCATCCTTTGTATAATACAAATGCATATGTAAATTCCAATTTTATATTGTAGATGTATAAGGAAAGAAAAATCACCTGTAAATTATCTCCACTACATCTAAATTAGGTTCAATATTGTCAGTGATTTTCTGCATACAGGTTTTACATTGGGAAATTCATGCTATGACTATCAAAGAGCAAAAATTCAGTCTTTCTAGATAAAGATCAACTTCTTTTGTAACTTTCTGTATAGGGCTCAACAATATAAGCCAGACAGGCCCTGGCAGTACCAATATGGGCCCTAATAATGTTCTTTAGTGGAGCCACATCTGTTAAAAATATTAATATTTGCTCTGCTATTTTAGATGTACTTCTGCGATACTCTCAAGTCACTAATAATACTAATATTCACTAATATTTGAGTGCTACCTATGTGCAAGGCACTGTACTAATCTCTTAACAGGTATTATATCATTTTAGCAAACCAATGAGTTAAGTAATTGTATTATCTTATTCTCTGAATGAGAAGACTAAGGCATACATCATTCAATCTTATTGCTTCATGTCCTTTTTTGAAAAGCACGTGTAGCAACTAATTATTCTGGCTAAGGCTAACCCAGGCCTCATATCAGGGCCTATCTCATTTCTCAATAGGCTAGACATATTTTAGCTTGAGAAAAATGGGGAAATTTTAGTAAATTTCTGAAGATGCTGATCTAATGATATGGATTCTTAATAATATCAAATTAATTAATTATGTTCTTTGCTCCAAACTGTAAAATCAGTTTAGTGTTATTAAATACTCTAATCAGCTAGCGATCTTTAACTGCATGTTATAAACCAAAGTGTTCTGTTTAATACTTAGGTCGGATCTTTTATATTGATTTAATTATTTTTAAAGAAATTGTATTGCATAGATGTGCTTATTATTATTTTTAAAAAATAATGCTGAATCTGAATAATGTAAACTTTGATTTTTAGAAAAAATTTAGATCTTAGTTTGAGCTTTGACTAACATAAAGTAAATAGCAACCTATAGACTTGACAGAGATATTTTTGTAAGTTAATTTTATAAGAATTTCACATTTAAAATGATGCTTTGGAGATAGCAGAGTAGCGCAGGAGAAGCGTGCTGGGCCCATAAAATGATGCTTTGGTTTTGCTTAACTGTTTGGTTGCTGGAGTTAGTATAGAAAATTGAAGCTATTTGATATGTACAATTCAGATGATGCTCACTAAGAAAAATTTAAAAATTAGAATCCATGTGGATAAAAGGAAAACTGAAGTAGGAAACAAATTTGAGCTTGAGATTTCCTCTAAGACTGAGGCTGCATATAGCTAATTTCTGGATAAACAATTTAATCAGACCTCCTGATAGTTCTTTGTGAAAGTTCATTTCTGCTCTTAAATTTTGGGAGTCCAGAATCCTGAGTTCTATTTTTCTCTTTACTGTGACTTTGGACAAGATGCAATGTCTTTGTTTCAGCATCCTCAATCACAAAATGGAAGGAAGGAGTATTGGATTATATTATAGCATTGTCAAGGCCCTTTTCAACAATAAGTGGGTCATTTTATTCTATTCTAAGCAGGCCCAGATAAACTTTATCCCAGTTTGAAGGGGAGTAAACCAATCTGAAATTACATTAATAAAAATGTATCTAAGAACTGAGCACTCACTATGAGCCAATTACTGTTCTAAGGGCTTAGCATATATTCACTGATTCATTCTTGATACAACACTGAGTTATCGAAATCATTCCCCTGTAAAAATGAGGATGTTGAGGCACAAAGACATAGGGACCTTTGCCGAAGGTCTTTCAGATAGTTGGGTGTGGAGCAGAGATCCCAATCCAGTGAGCAGGGCTCAAGAGCTCAGAGCCCAATCCACAATGCTCACCATTGTAGAGGAATCAGAGTACTTCCATGTAGAATGGTTTCTTTGTGTTCTCATCTTCAGGAGGGATAATGGAAAAGATGAAGAAATACTTAATAGCTAAAAAATCAACTCTAAATCTCTTTTGGGACTACTTTATCACTTTAACTGATTTTTGGAACATTCTTCTTTCATGCTTAAGCAATGAAAGTGTTATATTGGCAGAAGTTGTAAAGTGTGTGTTAGTTTGGTATTATAGTGCTACCCTGGGCTTTCCACTGTCCAGCTCAAAGTGATATTATATAAAAGATCACAGAGGCTGAATTGAAAAATCTTTGTTATTCCTGCCTTGCTGGTGGCACTTGAGTGTGTCATTTTCTAGCAGGCTTGGGGCATGATGAATAGGTAAGGAAACAGAAGAAATTCTGTAAAGACGTGCTCCTTTTTAAGGGAATTATAAGTACAAAAATAGACCTTCAAATCATTTTGTAGAGGTATTTCTATGCATTATAAATGATTTCTTAGTTTTAAATTATTTGCTACATAGTTTTCATCAGTATAGAGATTCCCTGGTATCTGACACCCTTGTTTATAGATTATAACCTATTTTTAGAATCATATGAATTGAAAATTGAAATAGAAATATATAGCCAGTGGGTTAGTCACAATCACTCAGAAGTAAAAATAAAGCATGGCCTCACCCAGATTTAATGTGATTTGTTGTTTCATTTGGAGGATCTCCTTTTATGTGTGAAGGGAGGCCTGCTTCCACTGGATTATGCCACCTGTCCTAACAATCAGGCGGAAATTATGATTTTCTGTTACATTTTCAAAACAATATTCTAACTAAGCCAATGGAAAAAGTTTGTTCTACAATATTAAGTTGGATATTTTGATTATCTATAGTGGGCAGATCTAGCATTATTACCCCATTAGTGAAAAAAGGATTTCCACCCTATGGTTATGGGGATGGCTGAACACATGACACCCAACATTGGAAAGATAAGATTGACAGCACTATATTAATCCCATATACTTGTCACCCAAGGGAGGAAGGTACCACATGCCAAACAGAGCCACATAAAGGTTGCACTTGGGAACAGAGTAAACAACCAGGGGCTGTTGAAAGCAGGCTTTCTAGTATCAAAAAGTTGGAATGAACCTTGGTTTCTGTGGGAGGATGTGATTGGCTTCTGGAATAATTCCATGAGCTAGAAGGGAACTGGAACTCACTACTCTGGGATACACAGGAGTTGTGCTTGGTCCCTTTAAGAAGGAAGGCTGTTTGGGTAGGGGACCTTAATCTGTGGGAGTCGGGTGGAGAAAAGAACTTGCAGTTAGGTCAGTCAAGGCCTTTCTAGTTTCACCAGATGTCAAGACCCATAATATTGAGTCTTAATTTTAGGCCTTACACCACAAATGGCCCAATTCAACCACTGAACTTGGTGTCTAGGCCTTCCCTCCTATATTAGTCTGCTTGGGCTACTATAACAAAATACCACATACTAGGTGGATTAAAACACAGAAATTTATTTTCTCACAGTTCTGGAGGCTAGATGTCCATAGTCAAGGTGGCTGCAAATTGAATTTCTAATGAGGACCCTCTTCCTGTCTTGTAGATGGCTGCCTTTCTTACTGTTTCTTCACATGGCCTTACCTCAGTGTGTACATGTGGAGGGAGAGGGAGAAGGGGAAAGGAGAGAGGGAGGGAGAGGCTCTCTGGTGTTTCTTCTTATAAGGGCTCCAGTCCTATCAGATCAGGGCCTAACCTGCATTTAACCTAATTATTTCCTTAAAGGCACCAAATACAGACACACTGGAGTTTAGGGCTTAACATATGAATTTGGGGGAACACAAACATTCAGTCCATAACATCTCTTCCCGTATTTTCAATACTACTCACACTTTTTATAATCGGTTAATATGTTTCTTTTCTGATAAAATGAATCTTGGAATATTCCTATGACCTATCATGATGTCTGGCACAAATTAGATTCTCTAAAATTTGTTGAATTGAATTGAAAGAAATTTGAGTAGAATTTTGTTTAAGATACTCAACATATCCAACTTTCTTCAAGGTTTTTCTTGAAATTAATTTCTGAAGATCATTAGTTAAGCAAATACCAGATTTGATCAGCACATTATAATTTTCCTCTGGCTTTACCTCAACTGGGTTTTCAAAACATCTGGATGCTGTTAAAAGTGTCAGTTCCACTGTCCTACACTGGACTTACTGGGTTATAGTGTCTGATGGGGCCCAGGATTCTGCATTTTAACAAAATTCCTAATGTACATTAAAACCTGAGAGCCAATGTACTCTGTTGAATTGAAAGCAATTTAGTAAAAACATCTGCCAGTGACTCATAACCCTCAAGTTTACAAGGAGATATTAGTTTTTAATTGAAAACAAACAATGAAATTTAGCCCAATTCTCACAAACAGCCGGAAGGCATTGGATGTACTTGGTTTACGCCATGTATATGCTCCACATTCAGAACTATGACTTTAAGTGGCTATCAAATCTGAATGATTTCAGAAAAAATGGAAGCTTTAAATATACAGTCCTGGACCCCTCTTCTGAAGAATTTTATTCAGTGGTTCTGTGGCAGGATCAGGAAATCTGTTTCTCAGATGCTCAAATGATTGAGATTTGGGTGTAGACCACTGAATTATGGTAAAATTTAGTGATTATAAAGTCAACAAAATTTACAATTTCTTCACATAAACTTTTGAGGTAAAAATCTCAGTGTTGATTTATGTAATATGACATTCATTAATTTTTGTTTGTTTGTTTTGATTTTTTTTAGACTATATTGGGTAATTGGGGGACGGTAACAGCGTTGGGGAGACTGGGAAGGGGGACAGACAAGTTGCTGTCCTTTTGTTCTTCAGTCTAGTCATGGAGGACGTTGCTTCACTGGCCCATGTTGGTATTATCATTGCGCTTTTCCCGGGTGAGGCAGATTGGTTGCCAGCCACTAGACGGCCACTCACGGCAGCTCTTGGCAGCTCATGCCGGCTGCCAGCCACACACAGTAGCTTATGGCAGCCCACTACAGCTTCACTGCAGCCTACGCCATCGCCAGCGACTTAGGCAGCCCAGCTCCAGGTTGAGCTGTTGTTCACCATCTTAGCTGTAGAGGGCACTGTCATTGGCTACCATGTGGGATCCGAATCTGGGCCCTGCTGCTCAGAGCTGGTGTCCCAAGCCAACTCCTAACCAACGCACCACTCGGCTGGCCCTGACCTTAATTAGTCTTGATACACAAAATATAATTTCAAAAAAATGACAAAGCTTACTATAGTACTTGCATCATTTTGTTCAACATTGATTTGTGTATGTCTACTTGGAATGAAGCCACATTTTGTTTTGATTTAGATTGTGCAACTGAAAACAGGAGACTGACAGAGCCTAGCAGTTCTGACTGAATGAATTTAGCTTCCGAAGTCTTACAGTTTTTATTTAATATCTTATCTTTGATCCTAAGGTTTGAGAGAGAATCTGAACACAAAACCTATTTAGTGAAATAGATTCTTAACAGTTGTCATTCAATTCTAGAGAAGTGTTTTAAACACTTCTTTAAACTTGCACTTACCCAAGCACATGACTCTATGTTTACGCTCAAATAATATTGAAAATATTAAATTATTTGTCAACAGTGAATCCATGGCATACATAAATTAAATTTATAGATTAGGGATATCATTGCTTAGTTTAATACTGAAGTATGTGCATGGGGGAACTTTTTGAAGCTGATTGAAGCAGCCCAAATATTAGCTGAAAAATCAGACTTGATGAAATAATATTTTAAAGAGCTATTACAAATTGTTGTATGACTGAGGAGTGTATCTTCAGAGGCTCTCAAACATTCTCTTGATTCTTACAACCAACCTAAAAGCTGGGTAGGATTGTGTCACTCCTGTCTCTTGAGAGAGGAAGAAATGGAGAGGGCGTGGCGAACCTAAAATGGGCCATGGACTTAATTAGTATTAGAAATTGTAATAAAACTCAAATCTTTGGATCTTAGTTCACTTCTCACTGACTCAAGTGTGCTTGAATACAAAATATATAGCATCTATGTATGAAAACAAACTTAAATGTGCTGAATCTTGTGGGCATCAAAAGCCAAATAATTTTTCTATCTTTCTTAGTTGGACTTCTGGTAATCAGAAATTAATGGGGGCAAGAAAAGATTGTGCTTCTTTGCCTGGTGTGTGTGTTCTCAAAATGGCAGTCCATGTTTCCTCCTCTTGGGTTAATTTCTGGGAAATGATTGATGAGAACAGTTTAGATTTCTAAAAACAGAAATACTTTAAAGGTGCTAAATTTTATGAGAGATTAATTTTAGATAAGGGCCAGAAAGTATTTAGACACATTAATGAAATTTACTTTATGGA
This sequence comes from Hipposideros armiger, assembly GCF_001890085.2. Lineage (NCBI taxonomy): Eukaryota > Metazoa > Chordata > Mammalia > Chiroptera > Hipposideridae > Hipposideros > Hipposideros armiger. The sequence continues at coordinate 23,982 of NW_017732280.1, forward strand.
ATCAACTAGATACATATAATGTTTTTTTGATGTGTATTCATTAAAAAACAATGTAGAACTCTGAAGCATGGACAATTATTATTTTGAGAGCGCTGGATAATTAAAGAGCAATCTCAGTTTATTAGCATGCATGTCTTTAAATTCATTTTGTCTTGGTTACTGATTATGCTGCATTATAAAACCCTTAAAGAGTAAGGGCTGTCTTGAGTCACTAGATACTTCAAGAGACCCTTTGGCTGGAGAGGTCATGAGAGAATAACAGAAAGTTATTCATTCAGTAACAAAGTCTTTGCAATTTGACGATAATTACTCTCTGTCTAGGTATTCCCCTGTGTAGCATTTGTTACAGCAGCCCACACAAACTAATATAATGACGCATATATGGATATGTCTTCTTAACTTCTCCCCATCTTGTAAAGATCTGGGCATCTCTTTAAATTGTATTACACATATTTGTAGGAGCAGTGCTGGCTTACATAATTTCACAGTTTCAGGGCAAAGTGAAAATATGGGGCCCTTTGTTCAAAAAGCAGGAAATAGGTGCATTTTTTCAGAAACTCTAGTACCTTTAAGACAGGAAAATATCGTGTGTTTTTTTCTTTCATCCATGGTTTGTCTTTGGACTTGTCATTTTTAATTTCTAAGTAAAGAAACGTGAAAAAAAATTAAGTTACTAACATGGATTTTACCATTCATATTTATAATGTGCAATGCAAGTTTTAAATGCAAATATAAAAGCATTTAACCTGTATGCAGAGTCATCAAATTTGCACAATTCTTATTTCACAGTTTGTTTGTACATTTGTATTTTGTTCTTACCAGAACAGCAGAAACACTGCACAAAACTAGCTCAACTGTTTTTACTTCACTTCTTGGTACACATGCATTCTAGCAATACTCATTACCTATGGCTTTCTGATATGTAAGGAAAAGGAACTATGGGTTGCTCTATCTTTTCCTTCTCTGTCATCATTTTCAGTGTAGGTGATGGACTGGTGCAGGGAGGTAACAGCAAAAAGAAAGGATACAATAGAGTTCCATGGTCATTTTTGTTTCTTAGAACACCATTTCCTTCTTTGTCATTTGAAACAAGTTCTGGTTTGATCTGAAAGCATGGCCTCTTGGGGATGTCGATGTCCCTGCTTACTTAGTAGTAGATGTACATGTTTAGCTTGTCTTTTCTTTGAGTCTTACTGAACTCCCAAGCAAAATTACAGCTCATGAAGCTATGCAAATTCTACATGCATATGGAGTGGCACAGGGGACATGCACATTTCTCATTCTCTGCTCATGTCAGTCATCCCATTGGACTTCTCTTATGAAACCTAAGTTCAAAGGTAAGTATTCAAGATGGCATCATCAGAATATTAAACAAGCATGAGAAACTTCTCAGCAAGAGATCCTGTGCGACTGCGCAGGTCACATTCCCATGGAGTTGGCATGTGTAGATGTGTGTGTGTGCACACATGAATGTCTTATAATATTTTTCTGGCAAGGAGATGTAGACCTCTTTTCAGATTTTTAAAGGAGTGTCTTACAAAAAGCTGAGAAGATACTATTTTAGAAGGATTGTAGCTCAGAAAAGAACCTTATCACTTTGCAGGGAAGTGGGAAATCTTATTTGTCTCCCTCTCAACAACGTAAGGAGCTGATATGAAGCAAGTGGATTGGTGGTGCCACTCACAGTGCATTCCCAGAGCCTTTAAGTTTGGAGCTACTCCTCTGAAGGTTTTACTGAAAGGACGTATGGGTGTAGCAATATCATAAAATATCTGAGCTAGAATACCTATCAACTCAATTTTTATATGTGAGGAAAAGGGACTCTAGAAAGGCTCATTGCTCAAGAGCTTGTAATGTTTAAAAGCACATGCTGACCATTGTCCTTTAGGGCTGTAAAGCTAGGGACGAAAGGAGCTCTAGGGTGGCCCACGGAAAGAAAG
>NW_017732280.1:26456-41724 GCF_001890085.2 Hipposideros armiger
GAGATAAAAATGAGGAGTGTTATGAATTTATGATTCTAGCAATATTTTCCTTAACCATTTAGCAATGTGGAGACTTTTAAATTATTAATCCATACTGATAGGCTGAAGCAAATTATTTACTTCTTTGATTTTGCCCAGTAGTAATTGAAATGAATTCAAAAAAGACACCACAGTAGCCGTAGGTGGTAACATGCAAATGGTTTCTGTCTCTAAAACATGGAAGGGAAAGTTGGGAGATTTAGAGTTTTTTTTGTTTGGTTTTTTTTTTCCCCTCTTAAGTTTCAAACTCAATATAATGTCAGAAATATTCAACATAATGTATCATTACTATTTCACAAATGAAACAGTCCCTGTTTACAATAAAAGCATATGGTAATTTAGAAACATCAAAACACTTGCTATAAACATTCTGGAACCGAAATATTTGTCTAAAGCCTTGACTGATCAGTTGCATTTTATATGCTTTATCAAATATTCCTTTTCATTATGTCAGAAAATAAAGATGAAGGATACAAATGAGTGCATGTCATCAGCGGCAGGGAAAGAGAAAGATCACCAACACATTGAAATACAGGACCACACATGCATTGCCTCCTGCTTGTTAAAAAAAAAGGGAGGTAAATGAAAACACTGAGGTCCTTCCAAGTGTCCAATTTTCTGATAAGAGGTTGATTAATTTTTTTCTTTTATTACTTGGTTACAACTTCAATCCCATTTCTTCATCTGCACCTAGCCCGATGAGGAATGGATACTTGTCAGGAATCCCTTTTCCAGGCATGCCCTGTGAGCTCAAATGAAAAGCCCAGGAACTATTGTTGTCAATAATATTTTTTTCCTTATAGGGCTTGCTGTTTCTACTCTATATTTGTCGAATACTGCCAGGTCCCCTTTGAACAAGGAGATATGCTAGTAGAATGGCTGAGAGCATTCACCTTAGAGGCTAGGAGACGATCTGCACTGACTCCTGCATTCACTTCCCCTCTCTGAGCATTAGGGTCTCAGCTGTAAAGGGTGTTCATATTTCATAGTTCCTGCCTCACAAGATTACTATGAGCATCACATGAGTTAGTATACATCCTCAGCACCATGCTAGCTTCACAGTATCAACAGCTATAACTGTAGTATTAACAAGTAGAAAGCAAGCTTTAATTTAAAACATTTTCTAAACTATTTAAGAAGTTGCCCAAAGCTTTTAATTGGGCCTATTATATATCCGGTGGCCTGACTTGACAATCTCAGTCTATCTCTTGATACTTCTGAAATTGGTCCTTGGCTTCTTTTCCCCTTAATATCTTCCTGCCTCTTGTTCTTGCTTCCTCCATGTGGGAATCCTCTTTCCTTCTTCTAATAACCGACACGATTTTGTTTAAGGCAGTTCAAGATTGTTGCCCTTCAATGAGTTTGCTCTGCTTGGTCCATGTGACAGTGACCTCTCCGGACTTTCATCCCCTTAGCTCTTTCTTGTGTGCTCTGTTGTTTTTTTATGTGCTTATGTTTGTTGTAGCTTTCTGAGATTTGCTCATATAAATTATAAGATTCAAAGGGCTACCATTTTCTGCATCATACTTCTTAAAACAATGCTGAATATCTGTCTGTCTATTGACCGATCTGTTGATCAGTCTATCCATCCATACACACAAATAGATGGAGCTTAATAAATATTTGTTAAACAAATAAACTATCATCAGTATGCCTTATCTAGGAGTTAAAATAAAATAATTTAGATTTAGAGATCTGGTTTTATTGTATATTTTTGTTCTTCTAGCTCTCTGCCTCAGTGTTTCCATATATATGCTATTTAGAGTGTTTCAATTATTAGTATATAGACATGCATTTGAGGGCATTTCATGTTACTTGTTTTTAAATATCTTGATACTAATATGTAAACACCAAATTGTTGGAGATTTCTCTATTATCCAACCTCAGATGTTCACCATCTAGATTGGGGTCATTAATGTTTTATTTTAAGGGTCATGGTCAGATAATAAATATTTTAGACTGTGATAGCCTTACACGGTCTTCATTGTCACATATTCTCTTTGTTTTGTTTTAACCTCAACAGTGTGCAAACTATTTTTAGCTTACTATACAAAAAATGAAGGTCTTTAGACCACAGTTTGTGACCTCTGATCTAGGTCACTGTACTTCAGCTGTTTATGGCTCCATTGCACAGACATTCTGGTACATTCCAAGTGGTGTACTTTATGCAATTTCTAAAGGGTGTCTATTCCTTGTAGAAATTATTTAAGGGTAGCTGCTGAAATGAAATATGGCTGACAGCAAACTTGAGGAATATTCCTTGGGTACCAAGTTGTTACTGTCATTGCTGGTTTAACAACAGTCCTGTTAACTGTAACAACTTGTGACAGATGGCTAATTCATGGATGCCTCACCAATTAACCTGTGTAAATGTCTCCATAGGCCCAGGATAATTGTGTTTGGACTAAATATTCCAGGTAGAGTCTTGACATGCCTTTAGTGACACTTCTGACTCCTTGGGGACATTGCAGGCAATGCCCCCTGTGGGTTAGATCCAGAATTTCCTTGAAGGCCAACTCAAATGCCAAATTTTTCATAAAGCTTTCCTTACTCCCAAGATTTCTTATTTTTCTGAGCCTCATGATATCTGATTGTCACTTTCATGCCTTTTAACACTTTTCTGACTGGCTATTCAAATCCCATTTTTATCCTTGAAATTAGAGTTTTTCAGGAGGAACTGTGTTTTGTCTCTCACAAATTCCTTAATGCAATGCCTCTCACATGGTAGGTGTTCAAAAACACTGAACTGAATTAAAAGCCTACCTGATACCCAATTAACAGATTTTTTTTCTGAGCCTTCTGTTGGCTTTTAAAGAGACAATGAACAAGTCTACCAAATGATTTAATGAGAGCCTTTTAAATTCAAACAGAACCTAAGGAGAGATGGCTTCCCCACAATTTATTTTTCTAGGAATCTATTCCCTTGGCAGTCTTCTTGTCAATTTTGATACATTTTACTATTTTTGAGTTACTGATGGATTCCTAAAGTCTGGCACTTAAGTTTTCAGTAGTTATTTATAGTCAAACTGTGTCAGAAATGACTTAACAGTTTTAAATTTTTTTATTAAAATGCCTCCTTCTGATTTGTAACCCATTGATGCTTTTCTGAAGGACTATCACTATGGCTCAAACTTTCCTTTAAGCGTGTGAAAGCCCAGGCCTCCTGAGTGGCTTAGTTGGTTAAGAGCTCGCTCAAGAGTGTGAACTCTGAGCAGCAGGGTCGCTGGTTCCATTCACGCCTGAGCTCAGCAGAGCTGCCGCTGAGCTGCCAACAGGTGACAGAATGGCTCAGCTAAAAAAAAAAAAAGAAAAAAAGTGAAAGCTCATAATACTCCTCCTGCCTACCCCCACTCCCTTAGAGTTTGCTTTAACTTTTTCCCAGGCAGCCACACATTTAGCAGGCTTCCCTCAGTAACACACAGGCTTAGCATCAAAGGGTGGGATTCAATGAAGATTGGCACTCAGTTGGTCAAAACAGCATAAGGCAGGAAGAGTTTATAGGTATATGGTTGGATTTCAGTGACTCCCAGGATCAACCACTTTCCTTACTCTCTAGGAGTATGTAACCCCAAGCCCTCAGGCAGTCACCTTCCTTGGGGTGCAGTAGTGTCAATGTAATATTAGGGAATTAAAAAAACAACAACTAATATCTAGAAATGGCCCTGCCAATGAAGCTAAGAGTGGAATGGGAATATTGGAGAGTGGGTGAGGAGGAGGTGCTCACATGCTATGGTCTGGTGGCTGCTGGTGGGTTCAATTATTTGTTTATTTTTAAGTATTTTTGGTTGAATAATGGGTATTCCTTTCAGACAGGGTCATACCAGTACTTAGACAAAACGATTTAATTAAAGTGCCTCTGATGACAGCATGTATTAACTAGTAACTTAACTTTATCCCTAAGTATATAAGAATCATGAAAACATGAATGGGAAAACAACATGAGAAATCTGAAAGGAACCAGAGAAGAAGATGCTACAAAGAAGGGAGAAAGGAACAAAACAATCATGAAAAATATCTGGTTAAGTGCTGAATTACCTATGAATATGGATTGAATTTGAAACCTGAGCTACCACCTCTCCTCCCAGTAAAAGCAGATTTAAATCTAAAATTCAATTGTAGTATCAATGATTTTGTTTCTTGGTTTTGGTAATCTAAATGCCACCTTGACTAATTATAATTAAAGTTACAAACAATGATAATTAAAATTTGCCCTGTAAAAATTAGATTATTTTAGTCCTGATGCTACTGAAATTCCCATGTGGCCTGATATAATCTAGCAGTCACAAATGTTTTACGGGCTAAAAACCATTTATAGATTGTGCTAAACATCAGGATATTAAACTGAAGATGGCATTAACAAAACAAAGACAAAAAGTTTGTTGTTTTTAAGAATTTAGAGAGGTAAGAGGTATTCTAGCTATAGGAGGCTGACACAAATCATAGGACAAGAGAAAAATCAGAAGGGGGCATGGCTTAAATTGTACCCTCTGACTGTGTTTTCTATCCTTAAATTAAATCCTGAAAGCAAAATGGCCACCCTGACAGAAAGGACTCCTCTAGGAATAGCTGGGAGTGTGGAATGATTAAGGTGCCTTTGAAGTTCCCCTCAGCTTTGCTAAACATTAGACAGGTTTTCTCCTGACTTACAGGCCTCTTCCCTGTCTTTTCCTAGAGCATCTACTTTAGAAAACTTGCCATCAAAAATTATTTCTTTGCCCCTTGAAGATGTAAATCTTCTTCCAGCCTCGTGCAAGTTTAAAATCCAGGAAGTTTCTCAAGGACCTGGGAACTCTCTGTGTGAAATGTAAACACTGATGGAGATAGCACACAATCTCTCGGCTCTGTGGAGGGTAGGAGTCTAACTTCAATGGACACCAGTTAGCCAACACAGACTACTTAATCACAGAGAAGAACATTTGCAAACTCAGAAATAATTCAATATGCTGGACACATCCCATTGATCAATCTCTGCCTAGCATCCTCCAGTACTTTTCCACTAGCTCACCCCAGCACTTAAAAACCTCCTGCCTTTTGTATCAGCAGAGCTGAGTATTCACTTTTGATCTGTGCTCTCTCCCCTATTTCTGGTGATAGTATTGGTGAAATTATTAATATCTTGTCTGGTTATATGGTCCTGTGTAGGTTTCCTTGAACAGGAACCATACCACCTGCCAATATATATGTCTTAAAGAGTGATTTTGCATCATGAAAAAGAAGGATGCTGCTTTTTTGCAACTATTTTTTGAAAGCATACCTCATTTTGGAGAACTTGCAATCTTTAGATTGCATTTAAATCAAACTTGCATGTGGGCAGGGCATGTGGGTGTATGTGTTTGTGAATGTACGTGTTTTTTTTTTTTAAGCAGGACCTGAGTGCTAGAATAACCACTGTGGACAATTATAAAATTTTTGACTTTTTTCCCTTTGGGGTCAGTTTCCTATATCCTTTTGTTCTCTTCTCTGCTCTGAGAATGTAGTCCAGAGAGACCAGCTCTGTTCAATACTAGAGCACCTGCTCACAGCCACTTACCCATCGCTGGGAGGCAGGCATCTCCCTGCTCCTGTCTGTCACAGTAGATGAAGAGAAAGCTGGCTTACTCCAAGCCTTTCTCACCAAACTGGAATATGATCTGACCGCTTGGAGAGGCTTATGTATATGCAGGCAGCAGCTTTCCTAACTTCCAGCATAAAGGAAGAAGAAAGGTATCCCATGGAAGACTCATACCCTACAATGCCTTTGGAGATCACAGCTGTATCTTCCGGTGAACGAAGGGGAACTCCCTGGTATACTTAATAACAGTGGTTTGTGGGGATATACGGAGAAGGAGATGTCTTAAATGAAGTGGCTGTCCTAGCAAATAAAGGAGAAAGAGGTTCATAGGAACATCTGGAGGTTTTTGTTGGTAGTCACCCAGAGAAAAGTAGAAATTGTCCATCTGATGTGTGAAAAGTATATTTTCTTCATCTCTTTGCTTTCCCTGTGATAAACCAGTGAATTTCCCCAAGCTTCTCAGTTGTACTGTGGGGACTACATATAGATTCTAACCTTGTAAATAGGGTAGAAGGTTAGGTTGGCTCATGGGTCCCACAGTGAAGGGACACTGTTTTGGGGCTTTTCTTATACAGAAAACTTGGAGATAAATTGCTCCATTTGAAAGAATGAAAGTAGACAGACAAGGAAGTAAGTCTTTTTCTTAACCAAATTAATATTAGCATCCTGCCTAAGGTATGATGGGGATAAAGGGAAAGAAATGTTGATTATGCCCTCCTTTTTGTAGAAAGTGTCAAAAAACAAACAAACAAACAAAAAACCCCCAAAACACTGCTGTGTGCCTAAGTGACAATAGCTCTACCTCAAAAATCATAATGTGCAGTGCAATAGAGATGGTGTGGTGAATTCTTCCTGTCAGCTAAACCATTTTGTATACTGGGTTCACCTTTAAGCCAGTCCACTTGTGGTCCATTTCCTCTGTTGTTTGGTTTCAAGTTGAGGGCAAAGGTCAAATCAGCTTAGAGAGGAAGCTGGCAATCTGGTAAATAGCTTTTGCTTTTCCCTTTTAGGCAGTAGGAGAGACACCAAGGGTCAAAGCAGTGAGTAGTGCTTCTCCAGGAAATAAGTTTTCTGCTTTTATCTCAGATGGTCTTGAATATTCAAAATTGCCAACCAGATAGAATGGCCTGCATACTCATGGGGAGACTCAGGGTGGGCTGACCTCCCTACCGGCCTGAGGTTCTCAGCAGCAGAACACAAGCTTTACCTGGCTGGGTGGCAGCGTAGCTCAGCAAGGCCAGTGCATGCTGCTCTTTGTTTCTCTGTTTGCAAAAAATCCAGAGGGGTCTTGTCTCTTTTCATGGAAATTCTATAAGAGGAATTGAACAGATTAGAAAAGAAAAAGCTTTATATTTTGATGAGTATATAGACAGAAAGAGAAAAAGGTTGGTTCGTTTGTAATATTTCTTTAATTAAATAGCATGATTTTTTTGGACCTATTATTGCAATAATTTGTCTATTTTATACATTTTTACTTCACTTTTGCACAGAATAACTTACTGTATAAATTTAATTTTTTCTTAAGTTCCTTCTCATATAATGCCAATCGCAACTAGTTGGTTCTATTTATGAATTAACTAATTAACACAATGCTTTTAAAAAAGTATTGACAGTATTTTATGTCCATCACTATGCTAAGTACTGTCAGACAGGAACCCAGATAACTTTTTCCCCACTAAATTCTTGTACTTTTAAGATACAGCTATAATCATGTGATTGTAAGTTTTTATTTTGTTTGCAATTGTACTGTACATACTGTTTGGCTTTTCAATTAAATTTAAATTTCTGAGCAGTTAGTGTTTAATATTTTTACTAAATTTTCTATGACAAAATGTTGTAAAGCATATAGTGGATACTCAGTTAAATCCTTTGATTGATTGTCCCCTTTGGTCAACTTTGAGAGTGTTCTTTATATGTTGAGGTACAATGACTGTTTTCGTGCTTCTAGGCTATTTTTTTTTTTTTTCTATTCTGTCTCTTCCCTTTCAACCTGAGCTCAGATCATGGCTTAATATGGGAAAGATGTCAAATCAGATCTACCCAGAAAACTGGAAATTTTGAGAAAGCCCAGCAGATAGGTAAGAAAGGAAGACCTGAGCAGATCTGAGCTAACACCAGGAAGGAAGTAGCACAAATAGGGGTAGCACAGGCACATGGACAGTATCATCTTCGTGCATAGGGCCTCCCTTCATGCCCTGTCTTGATAAGTGGGATTCCTGGAATCATTCTTTGATTCTTCTCATTCACTCTCACAGTGGGCCAACACTTCAGCAAGTCATTTCAGCACTACCTTTATCACGTATCCCCAAAACCAATCGTTGCACACCACTCTTGTTCAAACCACCACTTCTCAATTTCTCATCTGGACTTTTGCAATAACCTTACTGCTCTCCTAGCTTCCACTCTTGCTTCCTCTTCAGGCTTTTTTCCATACAGCAGTCATTGGACTTTTAAAAGGCAAAGCACTTGATGTCTGTCACTTCTGTGCTCCAAGAAAATCTTTTGGCTGAAGGTCACAGTTAAAATAAGATTCCTACTCCTAAGCAGGAAGTTTGGTCTACAGGGCGCTGCGTGAACTGGATCTTCTCTGTCGCAGCATCCTTGACTTCCAACCTCCTTCCTGCCTCTTCTACTTCAGGCGCGCTGCCTTCCTGCTGTTCCTGGAGCACACCAATGTTATTAACACGCCGGGCGTTGCCCTTGCTATTTCCTCGCCCCCCAAATGCTTTCCCACTAGGTTTTCAATTGGCTCTATTGCTCACTTCATTTAGTTCTCTATTCAGATTTTAATCTCCTCTAATAGACCTTGCTTATTCACGTCTTCGAGTATAGGCTCCGTGTTCTCTTTCTCTTTACTCTGTTGCTTTTAAAATTTGTTTGTAACACTTATCACCTGAGATTATATTCTTTCTGTATTTGTTTACTTAAAATTTTTCCCTACTAGAACGTAAACTGAATGAAGGTACATGTATTTTTTACCACACCATAAATAATACTGGCATGTAGCAGGTACTAAATAAGATTTGCTGAATGAATTAATAAAGAAAGTAATAAATTCCACAGCCATTTCTGGGGGCGGGTGTTCAGTGCTGGTACAATGGCCTTGCTTTGCTCCACGCCATTTTTATTCACTGAACTTGACCTGTTGTTAATGACTTTTAAAGAGTCAGGCTCTTCTTTGGGTCACCCCTGGATCAGGCATGGGGGCCACAGTCTACTCAAAGCAGGACAGAAATAAAGAAATTGCTAAATCACAAGGTAGAATATCATGGAATTACAGCTGAAACACTCTTAGTTGTCTCAATTTACAAGTGACAGATGAGGGTCCATAAAGAATAATAGCTGGAAACATTTGTATGTTCTTGGTTGTCAAGAATTTTTATGTATATTAAATCATTTGATCTTTACCTCTATGAGATAGGTATTATTATGTTGTACACTTTCTGGATGAGGAATGAAGGCTCAGGCACAATTACCCAATGCCTCTCAGCTATCACTAGATCATGGATTCAAAGCCAGGTCTCATCATGCTCACTTTAGTAATCTTTAATGCTTTAATTCCTTGGGGGCAGCATGTTTTAGTCTAAAGAAATGGCTTTGCAGATAAATCCAAACCAGCTCTGCTAATGACTAGCTGAAAATATCATTCTAAGACCCTTATTTTTTATTTCTATAAAATAGGTATTATGCTATCCACTTCATATTATCAAGAGGAGTGAGGAACCATATAGTAAGTGCCTAGTACAGTGCCTGGAACATGTACATGCTCATAAATATTAACTCTTTCATCTGACCCTTTGGTCTCATTTTTAAATACTACATTATCACAGTTACTTTCTTCCTAGAAAAAAACCCAAACAAACAAACAAAAAAACATTCCACAGACATCTGGGGACCTAAGGGACCTGTACCATCATCTTACCCTTGTTACCTGATGAAATATAGGCATGGTTTTTTTTGAGAATTTTGAATTTGTTTCTTACAAATTGCTGTGTTGGTTAATGGAAGGTACACACCACCAGCTTTGGCCAGGGCCAGCCCTCCAATTGGAATCAATAGTCCAGTGAATCATTCAACACAATTTTCAAAATAACCACTGAAGAGAAAATGGAAGCTTGTCATTTTGCTTTTGAAGCCATGTACATTGCTGAGTTTTCCGTGGGCTTGCTGTGCATATATGACTTTTAAAATGAAAATACTATTTGTGTAAAGAGAATGATCAAGATAGACTACAGCAGATTGTCCCTGTAGTAGTCTGGGATGTCAGTAATTCTTAAGTTAAAAGGAATGCTTTCACGATTCAACAGGATACCTTTAATTATTCATCATCTTTCATCTACTTTCCTATTTTGGAAACATTTACCAACTGTGCTGATCAGACTGTGTTTGATTCCTATGGAGAAATGGTCTGTCTTAAAATTTGTGATCCAAGAGGAAGATAGAAGGAATTTATATTTTGATTTCAAAGTGTAAACTTGATTGTTTATTTGCTGTGGTCTTTTGTATTTCATTATTGTAGGCCACACACTGAAAAAACTAGTTTGTGCGATTTTTTTTTCTGCGAGTCTTGATCAATGAAGCAAGCTTCAAGTACTTTTCTAAAAGAAATAGTCACACATAATTAATATGAAGAACTCAATTGGGCCTATTTATTCATCTCTCCTTATTACAAGAATATATTTGACCTTGGACGTAGTAACAACAGTTTCTTTGATGATACTTAATAGAATCTCTCAATTATATTTCAGGTATGATTAGGTAATGTCATAGTACCTACTATACATTAGTAGCTACTGTAACTGTCATATCCCTGGGGCACCCCACAAGCAAATTGGAATAGGAGTTTTCACCCGAGAACAATGATATGAAATGTATGATTCTCAGATGCATGGCCCTAGAATACTATTCTTTGATTGATGTCTGAATTTCATGAAGCTGAAAAATACTATGAATAGACGTTGGAAATACCTATGCATAATAAAAATCCAGAAGAAGTTTTTTATCAGCTTGCTTGAAATGATGAGAAACCACCATCAGTAGACCAATTGTTTATATCTGAAATCCTCAAGGTAAAAAAATTCAGCTTGGAAAGGGACCAATAAACCTGTCCATTTGCCAGAGTCTCATGAGAACATGGCCCAAAGGAGGGAGATGTACTTTTAAACTCTGGGGCAGTAAGAAGTATCAAAATCAAGTACAAACAGGATATTCCAGAAACTTCAAAGAACAAAGAGAATAAGGAGAATCAAATACTACATTTCAGTGGGGGAAACAAAGGACTGTTTTCTGAACTGGCATTTGTGGATTAGTCTAGCCAGCACTTCCGAACTGACTTAGAAGAGAAAAAAATCATCACTTGTATTTGTAATTCTTTTGACTGGTGCTTTCTAAAGTTTTTGGAGGTAGATCACACTGGGAAAATTGAATCAACTCAGGAGCTCTCAAAGCATAGAACATTTCATCTGTCAACTTTGCTGGACTGGACTGTAATTCCGATGCTCATGCAAATGTCTTGGTTTAGGAGAAGACATCTGTGTTACTAAGGCACAAATATACCAACCAATGAACTCAGGGCTCTCTTTCATCAGTGTATAGCACTGAGGGTAAATTATAGTAACCAAGACTTGGCCCTTACCGGAAGCCATCTGAAAGCAGGTCTGAAATGAAAACTCTTGAAATGTATTATTTAAGGCACCTTAACTTCCCTAGGAATCCATAGGTTAGAAAATTCCTAGGTTCAACACAAGGATTCTACAGATATTCTTTCTACATATAAGCATGCTTTGCACAAGTGCTGTGTGATTAAAGCAAAGCAGGAGGACATAGATTTACAATGTCGTCGTATGCTATTGCCATTCTCACTAGCCATTCTGTAGAGCTTTGGGTCTGGCCCTTATCCTTCCTACTATTTAGCTTGGTTGCTTTTTTTTTTTTCTGCTTTACTTTTATTTTTAAAATATTTTAAATTAAAAATATAGCTAGGATATAATTTATATTAGTTTCAGGTGTATACCATAGTTATTCAACATTTATACATCTAAAGAAGTGATCACCATGATTAAGTCCACCATGGTTGCATCTTGATGGTGGTGATTTTCGTTATGTTAAGATTTTAGTAATTTATTCTTACACCACTTTCCTCCCCGTGTTTGTTTATTTACCACAAAGATTGCAAAGCTGAGTGACATTTGACTCTGCTCTCTTGCTGGCTGGGTCATGGAATGCAGAAAGCATGTATATATCATTAAGTACAACTCTGAGTGATGGTCATGGCATTATGTCAAATTATGGGGTCAGCCTCTCTCATTATGTCACATCACATCATGCTTGACATCGACACACAGCTCAATTCTGAGTAGGAGTAATTGGAAAGCAAGCCCTCACAGCAGTCTGAGCAGTGCTTTCTGAAACAGTAAGGAAGGAATATTGACCTTTCCATTTCCTGTTGTCTACCACGGCAGATATAATGACCCCTGGTGGAAGCTGTGTATATAAAGGTATTCATACAATGAAAAACAAAGCATCTGTGAAAAACAGGATTTTCCTTTCTGTATTTTTTTCATGATAGCGAGGCAAGTGACCCCCTGTGTTTATTAGTGTTGTTGGCAAGAGCTAATTCCTGGAACCAAATATTAATCTAAAAGATTCTATTAATGGAATGAACTACATGATAGTTACTAGGAATTTGTAATGTGACAATCAAACTAAAGCTATTCGAGGAGAGCCGGACTGGGCCACTGAAAGGTTATTTCTGCTGTGTGTCTCCACTGTAAATTCAGTCCAGCCTGACACTTTAGGGTTCTGCCGCCTGATGAATCTGGAGTGTAAATCCATAGCCTGTAGTACTGAATACATCCAGCTTTTAATCTTGCCTTGGCTATGAACTCTTAGTTCCTAAGTAGGAGTTCTCGGATCACCCCCTCTACCTTTACTCCTTTTTCTTTATGTCTTTTTCACATCAGAAACTAGTAAACAAGAACAAGTAATCTGAATGAAACAAAATTCTTGGAAATTAATTAACAGTTTATAGGATCCAAATGGTTCCTTTTGTTGTACCCCAATGTTACCCAGGAACCCACAAGAGTAAGAGATGAGCATGTTTCCTCTCCCATCATTAGATTCTGAAGCTTTCACCAACAGAGAGTTGTTTCATATTTCAGGAATGTGGAAATTATCATCTGCCTCCCTGGAAAGCTCAGGTGGAGGCCTTACCCTGGTCATTAACAGAATCACTGTGGATCCAGTGAAGTTTTCCTTAGCGTTCAGTAGCCTTTGTGCTCATTTTAGATATTTAGTGTTCTTCTTTATGCTTTTATTGTGAAAAAGCCTTCATTATTTAAGTTGATTACTGATTCAGCAGGGTGTGTCACCACTGCTGAGAAAGCGAATGCAAATGTAGTTACACTCATAAAACATTGTGTCTTTATCAAGGGCAGTAATATTGTCTCTGTCCTTGGTGCTGATCCTACTGTATCTGGAATACTGAGTTCACTTCTAGATACCATTGCTTATGATTGTGTATCTGAATATTTCAGTTTGATTACAAATAAAAGATCAGATTTATACATGATACACATACACCCATATTAAAAGACATTTTTTTGTTTAACCTTTAAGGGTGTTGTAGAGTTTACTAAAAGGGGTCAAATGATTCTGGAAAAGCCTTTCTGATGCAGAGTAAGAGTGAGGTTGGGTAAGAATGAGAAAATGAAAGGGAGTGAGCATGGGGTATGCCTGTGTGATGTTGGGAAGATCACAGGGTGAGCTTTGGGCTAGTTGAGAGTATTAAGGGGATGAAAGAATCCATCAACAAAACACTAGCGAGGTCCAAGAAACACTCTCAAGCTTGCACAGTAGATGGATCTATCCTACTGGATGTGGGACACAGATCATACCAGACAATATAACAACACCTCAAGTCATAGTCAACTTAACAACAGGTATAATCAACTTTAGCACCTGAAATTTTTCACCATACTTATCATATTCAGTTATCTGAGCATGTCCTATGCCTGAACCCTCGATAAATCCTCAAGTGTAGAAAAGGAGTGGGACAGGATGATAAAGAATCAAGAGTTATCCAATAAATGATTGCATAAACTGGAGGTTTGTCTAGAAAAAAAGAAAAATTGGGAAGTCACAGCTCTTGTTACCTGATAGTTGAGATGAGGAGCATAATGTGGAAGAAATAATAGTAGTCTTGATCTTTGTTTCATCAGATAGTGGAGTTAGAATGGGTACATGGAAGTTAGTGGGAGATATTTGAGAAAAGCTTTCTAATGAGTGCTGTGCAGTGATGCCATGAACCCCTTATAACCAGGAGTGTGCTCATTTCTACAAGTGTGCAGGAAGAGGCTAGTGGAGTCTGCCTTGAATGGAGAATACTGTCAGATAACATTTTAAGGTCCTTTCTGAAACTGTGTCTCTGAGCAACTTTGATTTTTTTTCAACTATTCCAGTTCCTAGATTATCTTTTTGTGAAGAGATCACTGAGTTTTATTATTGAGGTAAAAATAGAAAGTAAAGAAGGTAATATCTCTAAAGCATTTAGCACATACCCCTTTCCCCTAATCACTGTCTCCCTTTAATTCTTAAGCGTGTTGGAGAAAAACTGAGTAATTGAATAGGATGTGCTGACTAATACAGAAATATTTCTGTTGGATAAGAAATATTCAACAAGGCAGAGGAAGATTTATAATATGCCTAACAACCACATTTTATTGAATATTCTCATTTTGTGCTCTCCAAACTATTGCTGACCACCATTTCTTTGTACTTCTATTTTTTCTCATTTTTAAAAAGCAATGTGAGGCTCCAGTTGCTAAGCCAGGGATGCACTTTTTCACTGGCAGCATTTTCCCTTGTTGGCAGAATCCACAAGCAATTGCTTTGATGTTTTTTGGAGTTACATTTGGTGTCTGTCATAGTTCATGCAAAGATAAGCTGATTGGGTTGTCTAGTTGGTCCCAGATGCTTTTGGCTTTAATGCTCCATCAATTCTCTTTGAAAATGAAGTCTTGGGCCAATCTCATCTTTCAAGGGACATTTGCAGATGACTTGTTCATGATCAAAAGGTAACATAATTTCCTGATGTCCATATGCTTTCTCTGGAACTTTTTTGGTGTCTTAAAACTGGTGTTTTTCATAAGGGGACAAAAAATATTGTCATTTAGAAAGGGTCTAAACTTCAGAAGTGTTTCCTCAAGAGTTCCTGCAAGTGGAAGTCAAGAGGTCTGAGCTGGTTTCTAAGAACTCCAAGGAGCGAGTTCTAGATCATAGAGCTATTATTTTAAAATCATCCCCAACAAAGACCAAAAAGAAAGACCAAATAGTATGGTTTACTATTGCATCATGATTATAGTAAGTGGGGATTTGTAGAGTAGAAATTGTCCCCATTTCTCCGTTTAAAAAAAAATGGTTTTATTCTTAAAAGTAATAACTGATTCACGTAGTTTCTCCTACACAAACTTAAGGACAATCATTTTGTTACAACGAACTCAAGGGGCTAGGTAAATTAGTGATGTGATCATGTACAACAGCGGTTCTCAACCTTCCTAATGCTGTGACCTCTTAATACAGTTCCTCATGTTGTGGTGACACCCAACCATAAAATTATTTTCGTTGCTACTCTATAACTGTAATTTTGCTACTGTTATGAATCGTAATGTAAATATCTTT
>NW_017732280.1:44029-48448 GCF_001890085.2 Hipposideros armiger
TCACCTGATCTGGCCCCCAATGACTTCTTTCTTTACCCGAAGATAAAGGAAATATTGAAAGGAAGACATTTTGATGACATTCAGGACATCAAGGGGAATATGACATCAGCTCTGATGGCCATACCAGAAAAAGAGTTCCAAAATTGTTTTGAAGGGTAGACTAGGTGCTGGCATCAATGCATAGCTTCCCAAGGGGAGTATTTCAAAAGTGACCATAGTAATATTTTGCAATGAGGTATGTAGCCCTTTTTCTAGGATGAGTTTGTGAACTTAATTGTCCAATCTCGTATATATCTATCTCTATCTCTCTCTGTCTCTCTGTCTCTGTCTTTCTATCTCTCTCTCCTATCTCCTATCTCCATATCCATTCATCTAAGCATTCTCCTTTCTGCTTCCTCTCTCTATTCAGATGTCTATCATTGTGAGCATAAATTATTTCCTTTGTTACTTTTCTATCTTTCTTGATAGAAAGTTCCTGATGATAAGGTTTGCTTAGTCCTCTTAGCATCACCAGGAGCTAGCCTAGTGAATGGCTCATGCTTAGTTCTCAGAGGCTTTGTTGAAACTAATAAACTGAGAGTGAAAGAAAAATTTCAACTCTAGACTCTAAGGACATCAAATTGGCAATGATCTAAAGGAAGAGATCAATAATGAACTGAATAATTTGGGCCTTACATATTTTACATTTATTTTAAGTCAAGAAGCTTTTTGTAGGAGAATCTATAAATATATTTACAGAGCATACTCCGAAGTTCCCTTTCCAAGTGCCTCTGCATGAGTTGTCGTTTTTCACAAATGTGCTTAAATGTTGGTCTAGAAGAAACTTGGTTAGCCTAAAACCATGGTAAAAATAACAAGTGCATCCCCTAACAAAGAAATTGAGATATCTCAACAAGAACTTGACTCCAATTAATCTAGTTGATAAAACATATTTTATCATGTTCATTATGGAGTTATATAACATGAACCAATGTAATGGCAAGCACCTCAGGAAATTAGAAATAATTCATTAAATAAATGAGGTAATTAAAGGAAAACATTTTAGAAATATCAAGCATCATCTAAAACCTGGTCAGCTGAATTGTCTGTATTTACAAGTGTTCATAATTTATTTTCCCCAACTCTCTGTATTTAGCTCATTTGAAAATCATCTACGAGTTGCAGCTGTTGCCTAAGTCATCAGTGTTTCTATATTCTGAGGTAATAAGAATCAATTTGGATTCCAGTGCTCCAAAACATAATCAGCTTGTGTACATAAACTTCACTGCTTAAGGGCAGTTTGGTAGTTGAGAATGTATGGTCATAAAGTCTGGGCTGCTGAGAAATTATGTGTTACTATTCTTTTTTCTGTTGTTTCTTCTTACACCACTGTGTTTTGAGTGCACCTTTTACAGTTTACTATTGAACAATCTATTTTTTTCCTTTAGATCCATGCTTATATGAGTAGAATAAAGAGCATATAGACTCACAGATGACAATTTTAAATTGGGAGAAACTCTATTAGATAAAACCAGGGCACAACCACCATCCATTTTCTCCATGAGTTTTCCATATCTGAGCTTTAGGAAGGGGATCCCAAAGACTGGAGCACATGTGCATCCATGGTGATGAGGATGAGTTCTGGCACTCAGATGTGCAGACCTCTTACCCAAAACATGGCTTTATAAACATGGGCAAGTTACTTGAATTTGATAAATGGTTCTCAGGCATTGTTAGAGGCACATTTATCCAGTTCAGTCTTTAAATTGTATTTGACCCGGGCCAGCCGAGTGGCGCATTGGTTAAGAGCTGGCTTCGGACACCAGAGGGCCCCGGTTTGGATCCCACATATGAAGGCCAGTGACACTGCCCTCTACAGCTAAGATGCTGAACAACAGCTCAACCTGGAGCTGGGCTGCCGTGAGTCGCCAGCGATGGCAGNAAAATTATTTTCGTTGCTACTCTATAACTGTAATTTTGCTACTGTTATGAATCGTAATGTAAATATCTTTTTGTTTTCCGATGGTCTTAAGTGACCCCTGTGAAAGGGTCATTTGACCCCCAAAGGGGTCGCGACCCACAGGTTGAGAACCGCTGATATACAACATAGACTTGTTAAAACTAAAGCTTTAGAAATCGACCAAAAATTATCCAAGTGACATCTTTGAACTCCATCCTACATCCTGTATGCAACATGCTTCTCTTCAGGGTCAAGCATGGAAGGAAGATAAAGATCCTTCTGTTTTCTATGATTGTTTCCCAAGAAGGACACATCCAGCAAGAGGAGAGGATATGGAGATTGACCAGCAGGAGAGCTCTGAGAGCCAAACTCTATGCTTTCTGGGTGAAGTCTCAGTGGAACACTGTGGCACTTAAATAACAGACTTATTTCAGTTGAGCTTCTGAGTCTCATTTTTCCCCTTCACTTCCAAACAAGCCTTTTAAAAACTTTTTTGGTGAAAAGCTGTTTGAACTAGCTCTGTGTACAGTCCTGATTGAAGTGGTTCCCACCTTGTATGTGAGAGAGGAGGAATAATAAAATCCCTAATTAAAAAGGTATTTAAGAAAACCATATAAACCTTTGTAATAGTGCTTTCATTTACATAAGGGAGAAAGACGAAGGTGCCAGTGCAAATTCATGATGCTTTTGGATGTGTTGGGGGCAAACCATTCTTCTACCTTTTTCTAGTTTAAACAAAGCAATTAGAGGTCTATGAAAAACTCAGAAGTAGAAATGGTGAGAACAAGGAGCCATCTGTCAGCTATCTGTTCTTTTCACTCATCTAGTCATCACTTAGCTCAACCTTTTCCTTCCAGGGTTGTGAGCATTCCAGACATTGAAAGACGTGTGTGTCCTGTATGCAGCCTTCATCAGGAAGCAAGCTACTAGACTGAAATAGTAAACTAATCGCAATGATTAAACTTAGATAGTATTTTTAGAAAGGAGAAGGCTTTATGCTGGTGCTTCATGTACATGATCTAAAATATTTATTTCAAGAAGACTAAGTGCGATATTACTATCTTTATTTTACAGACAAAGTAACTGAGGCTGGATAAATTGCCTAAGCTCACACAGTTGGTAAATACCAGAGCTGGGATTCTATTCAGTATGACCCCAGGCTGACTCTAAAATCTAGCTTTTTTCGGTGTCTCTGTTTTCTTTCTGATGGACAAGATAAATTACCTTCTAGCCATCATAATTGTTCTCTCTCTCAGCAAGTTCCATTTATATTTGACTTTGTGTTAAGTGTGAACTTGACACAGCTTCTTGACAGTTACCTGTTTCTGCTTCCCAGAGATATATACCATCACAGAAATGATTTTTAAAAATGGTCAAATGTAGAAAAGTAGGTGTTATTTCAATATATCTAATTTCTATGGGTATGTCTCTCTGGATATTCCACAGGAACCTCAAATTCAAGAAGTCAAAAACTGAAGAAATTTTCCACCACACTCTGATATTTCTGTTTAATTTTTCCCTATTTCTGTGAGTGTCATAGGCTTCCATCCAATCTGCTAAGCTCCAAACTCAGGTTTTACCCTATATGTCTATTCTTTAACTTTCTCTTATCTGTTTACCCTTCATATTCCTATAACTAGTGCTTTATTTCAAGGCTTTACCTTGTTTCACATGGATTATTCAATGTCATATTGCTGACCTCCCTATGTACAACCTTGTACCTCCTCTATACAAACTCTCCACTGCCGCTAGAGACAGCTTTCTAAAAAGTAGTAATGTGATGTTTTATTTCCCTGTTCAAAGCCCTTCAAGACTTCAAACACTTTAGCATGGCATGTAAGGCCATCTGTGGTCCTGTCTTACTATTTCCAGCTTTTCATTGCATCATCTCTTCTGGCACCCATTCTGAAGGCAAACACATCTACTTGTAAGTCTCTAACTTTGTCATTTTTCTTTATTTTTTTGTAATAGGGCTCATTCTGGCAGGCCATCCCCAGCCTCCCCATATGTTTACAGTAGGAGATACCTACTTGTCTTTCAAGACTCAGCTCAAGAATACACTCTTTCCCAAAGCCATGCTAATATGTGTATATGATGTATATGTATATGTGTATATGTATATCTATATCTATATATCTACAAGGTCTGATAATTATATTCCTGAACTTGTTGCTATGATGTTACTAACCTTTTTTGATATCAGAGGGATTATTCATTATGAATTTGTACCAACTGGACAAACAGTTAACCAAGCTTACTATATGGAAGTGCTAAAAAGGCTGTGTAAAAAAATTAGATGACCTGAACTTTTCACCAACAATTCAGGGCTCTTGCATCATGACAATGCACCAGCTCACCCAGCATTGTCTGTGAGGGAGTTTTTAGCCAGTAAACAAATAACTGTATTGGAACACCCTCCCTGCTCACCTGATCTGGCCCCCAATGACTTCTTTCTTTACCCGAAGATAAAGGAAATATTG
>NW_017732280.1:50373-70668 GCF_001890085.2 Hipposideros armiger
ATGAGTGGCTGTCCAGAAGCCAGCGACTGATCTGCCTCGCCCGGGAAGAGCACAATGATGGTGCCAACTTGGGCTAGTGAAGCAACGTCCTCCACAACTAGACTGAAGAACAAAAGGATAGCAACATGTCCCCCAATTCCCCAATAAAAAATCTTTAAAAAAAATTATATTTGACCCAATCTGTATTTCCTACCATTCACTGATGATGGTGCCCCCCGGTGCCCCAGTGCTGTGTACTTCGCTAATTGTTCCACCTGTGTGTGAGTGTACACAGCACACTTTCTTTTCATTTTTACTATGTCTTTCTTTGCCTTTTATTTGTCTTTTAGTTATTTTCTTCCATCTACTTAGTCGATCAAACCACATCTGCATACTGACCAGGTACTGAGCTCCTCAGTTCTCTGCCTATGACTAGACTGTCAGTGTCATTTCTGGAAGGAAGAAAACTATGCCCTTTTCGAAAATCTTTTCTCTTCACACTTCCAACCGTCTTCTTCATGGAACCTCTCCATCTTCTCCTCCTTGAAGTTGTAGATATTACCATTTATTGAGCAGATATTATGGGTCAGGCCCTGGACTAGTCACAGCATATATATTATTACATCAATTCACACATTTACCCTATGAAGCAAAATGAATTCAATGAGAAAATGAGTCCAGAGTAACTTGCCTAAAAATGTAGAGCTAGTAAGTAGATGAGCTGTGAACACAACCCAGTTATGTCTGACTCAAAGTCCATTTTATTTTATTGCTTCCTTTTTGTTTCTTTAATAGATTTTTGAACTTAGTTTATATGTTCCAAAAGTTTTGGAAATCAAGATGATGAAGTTGTTATGAGTTTTTCTTTCTTTTTAATCTGACATCTCTAATGTTGGTTTGCCTTTCAGAGAGATTACTTTTCAAAATGAATTTGTAGAAAAGTGGGAAGTGCACATGTAAGAGTAATTATTTTCAGAATTTAATTGAATGCTTATATTTTCATAATTAAAACAATAGGAACATAAAATATTTTGACAGCACCTAGGTTTTTTTTTTGAGCAAGCAATACATCCTTTAATAAAGAACCTATTAATAGAGACCATTCCATATTGAACAAGTACAGAGTTCTCGCTCTTAGCCCAACTAGGATGTCAGCCATCTGCACTCAGAATTTGAATGATGGGGCTGTCATTTAGGTTAGTATTTGAAATCAAACTATAGCTGTGAATTTCTAAATTACAAAGTAAGGAGGGAATGCTTGGTGTATCAGGAAGATCTGGAAATTATCTTCAAATTCTTCCTTCTAAATGTTCTAGTTTAGCGGTCATGAAATATTTTCCCTGATTTTGAGTGATACCAGGTGACTTTTTAATTACACCAAAAAAGAAAATGATTTCCCTTTTAAAATTAGTGAATATTTACTCACTTTTCAGTGTGTATTTAACACTGTGCTTGATATTATGGAGAGTATAAATATATTTTGAGATATGGTACTTGACCTTAAGAACTGTACAGTGTGTTTGGGCTCAGAGTATATTGTTGAAATAAATATGTATCCATTTCAATAGATTTTGAAGATCAGGAAGAGGAAAACCTCAAGTGTAAACCCCACGAGTGAAGTTCCTTTTCACTTTGTGGAAAATTTTCATTGGAATACTTTTGTTTATTGAGAGCAGCACACTCATATCCTTGAATAGAAATAAAAAGACTGACTTAAAGATAATGGTTCCCACTCGCAGTGTGTGATACCAACTTATCAAGTAGTCTAGGTTGCAGTAATAAAGGACATGTTGAGTCTAGGAGAAAACTAAAAGGTTCCTAGTATAGCATACATGCTCCTGAGGAGGGGGACACTTTAAATATCATTTAAACAGTCTTAGTATTATTGAGGCGATATATAGGTGTGTTGCGAGGTGATGTTTGTGGAGCAGGGAATCACAAATCAGAAAGAGGTTAGCCTGTGGGGAAATATATGTGAGAAGTATCTCAATGCTGTGTCATTAGATACAATAAACGGCATCACCTTCTAACTTTTCATTCACCTGGAAACTATGTATAGACTCATAATAAGAGTTAGATCTCAGATTTTCCACTTTCCTATAATTACTAGGTAAAACCATGTTAGCTTGTTGGTTGGTTGCCTTACATGTTGCTGCTAGACATTACAATAGATAGAGTTGCTTTGGTGATGAGAAGAAGGGAATTTTATATCATTTTACAATGTAGAGGGTATTTGGTTCAGAAAGCCTTCTGTGAAAGCCTCTACTATTGGGCTGATACATCACACTACCCACTTGTATCATGCTGGCATGTATCATGGGGTCAACATATGTTCCAAATATCTGGGAAGTCAAAGTGGTTTCTGTCCTTATTACAGTGTCCTCATGATTCTAGACGAGAAGAACTAAGGGAAAAAATTTTCTTATACGGATGGGATCTATGTTGCCAATTGTAGTTTTCCACTCAGTCAAGTTCAGTTATACATTTGGATATAGCCTTGAGATGATTTTGCAAAAAATTAAAATTCTTGGAGTAGATTCTCAATGAAACTGTATTTTATTTCAAATGTGTTAGCATTGTGATAGGAAATCGAATGAACCTGATCTTTTTCATCCCTTTGTAAAAGAGGGAGCATTATATATGACATCTTGGCTTTTGCTGACGAGGTAAAACTTTCTGAAGTCTGGTTAATACTTTCCTGATTTGCCATGTTATACACATTAAGGATCAGTTTGCTAGGCAATTGTGAGATATACCAGTCTCATTTCTGATTACTAATAAATTAGATAAGTTTATAGGTGAACTAATTAGTCTAAAACAAAAACTAGTTTTTTTTTTTCTTTAGCTAACCCAAGTCCTATTTTTTGTAGGGAAATATATTGTGTGATGATTTGCAAATTAAATGTAATGATATATGTATTTTCTCATTTCAAAACATCTATAGCTTTTAGGATTTTATATAAACATAAGTGAACAACCACAATGTACATTAAAAATAACTTTTGGAGAAAATTTTGTCAATTCATTTCCAAGATAGAAAAGGATAATAATTCAGATGATCATAAACATAGGTAAATTAGGTTTCTTAAGGTACCAATGCTTGTCCTAATCTCATTTCCCTTTATATCTTTATCTTTTTTTTTAAAAAAAGACATTTAATTATTTCTGTCTGCTTTCTTCCCTTTCTCTCATTACACCCATTAACCAAGTCAATCAGAAATTAATTCCTCTGATCTCTTTTGCAACATTTCTTGACTCTTTTGCTTACCATTCCGTTGTCCTTTGCTGCCAATTAAATCTAGGCTTTTACTTCCTCATGCTTAGATGATTGCTTTGTTCTCTAAAGTAGTTTCTTTCTTACTAATATTGTTTCCCTCTAGTCATATTCATTAGAGTTGCCAGATTAATCTTCCAAATGTACAGTTTTCATGAAGTCCTCCTTTGTAAGAGCAAATATTCTTTTATACTCAATTATAATAGCAATTTGCACCTTAATGATCAAGACCCACTTCCTTTTCCTAGTGTATGTGGTATTTTACCATTTCTCTTCATTCTGCATTCCCAACCATATGCTCACTTTAATCCTTTCCTGGACTCTGTGCTACAGCCAGAATGGTCTAACAGCCACAACATTCCAACTTCTAATGTGTTCTTTACCCATTCTGCATCTCCAGACCTGATGACAGTTTGTATCATCTTCGTTTAATTCTATCAAAATCTAAGGGCCAATGCAAGTACTACTTCCTTGATAAATTTTGATGAGGCTACCTTTCAATGCTTTTGTCTACCTCTGAACTGTCATAGCACTTATATCTATACAACTTTATGGTAGTTGGGAAAATGCATAGGTTGATATATGTATGTGGGTGTGTATTTATACATGTACACATACAATATATTCAAACATATACATTTCTTCATATATATATATATATATATATATATATATATAGAGAGAGAGAGAGAGAGAGAGAGAGAGAGAGAGATAGATAGATAGATAGATAGATACTTGGGTTTGGAGTCAGGCTTCCTGGGTTTTCATTGTAGTTTTGCTGTTTACAAGCCATATGTTCTTGAATGATTTACCTAACTTTCCTGAACTTCAGTTTTTTCATGTATGCAATGGAATACATGAAAATTTTTCATGTACTTACCTTTATTAGTTTCCTTGGGCTGTCATAACAGGTACCCCAAACTTAGTGGCTGAAAACAACAGAAATTTATTCTCTCACAGTTCTGGATGCTAGAAGTCTGAAATCAAGATGTTGGTAGGGTCATGCTCTCCCTGAAGGCTCATGCTGAGAGGATCTCTTCTTGCCTCTGGAAGCTTCTAGTGGTTGCTGGCAATCCTTGGCCTTCCTTGGCTTTAGACACATCACTCCCATCTCTGTCTCTATTTTCATATGGTGTTATCTTCATGTAACTGAGTGTTACTGTTTTCTCTTCTTATATAGAGACAAGTTATAGCATCAGGACCCATTTTAATCTAGTGTGACCCCATCTTCACTAATTACATCTGCAAAGTCCCTGTTTCCAATAAGGTCACACTCTGAGATTCAAGATAGACAAGAATTTGGGGGAGGATACTGTGAAACCCAGCATCCTACCTCAGAGTTGTTTGAAGGATTTAATGAGATAATTTATGTAATGCGCTTGATTAAGTGCATTGGTACACGGTAAGTGCTCATGAAATTTAGATATTGCTATTATTATTACTACCATTACTATTTGACAAATTTCCTTGATATCTCTAAGGAATTATCTATATGAAATTAGAGCATGTAGCCTTTTGATCATGCTCTTCCAGATTTTTTTAAAACCTGAAGCTCAAATATTTAATGAAGAGAAAACGATCCTCTATAAAAGGCAATAGTTATCAAGACTTTGGAAACTTCTTTTATCATGATATAGTTACATATGTCAATGATTACTTGCAGAGAGTCTTTCAGAATTCTCATGCCTGTTTTTGATAAAACTAATTAATTGAACTGTATTAGAAGCTCTTGACTGAGCACATGTTTATAAAACCATAGGTGCAAAATATAGAAAAGGGGCAGAATTACAGAAGGATGATTGGGATGCTTTTAGTCTGGCTGTTATTTTTAGCAGTGTTATCAGAAGTTTTCTTTTCTAGACCTATAACAATTGTGAATTTAAACTTTTGTTAAAAACTACTTTAGGAGAAAAAATATTGTTAACACAGAAGTTAGTAACGTGTAAAATGTAGACTGACTATACAATAACTTTTAAAAAAAAGATAAATGTACTAGACAAGAGTAAAGGAGGCAGGAAAACAATTTTCAATGGGGTTATACTGTTTGGATCTGTGATATATTTGGGATGAGATGGAAACTCAGACTAACTTTTTCTTTGTTATAATAATTTATAGCTAAGTATGAGCACTAGAAATTTAAGGACAATTACCATCTCACATGCATAGGGTGGCTACTATAAAAAAAATGTTGGCAAGGATGTGGAGAAATCAGAAGAACCCTTGTGCACTGTTGGTAGAAATGTAAAATGGTGCAGCTGCTATGGTAAACAGCATGAGTGTCCCTCCAAAAATTAAAAATAGAATTACCATAGGATCCAACAATTCTGCTTCTGGTATATATCCAAAATAATTGAAAGCGGGGTCTTAAAGTTATATTTGTACACTCACATTCATAGCAGCATTATTTGCACTAGCTAAAAGGTGGAAGCAACCCAAGTGTCTATTCACAGGTGAACGGGTAAGCAAAATGTGGTATATACATACAATGGAATATTATTAAGCCTTTAAAAAGGAAGGAATTCTGACATGCTGCAACATGGATGATTTCTAAAGACATCATGCTAAGTGAAATAAGCCAGTCATAAAAAAGACAAATACTGTATGATTCTGCTTATGTGAGGTACCTAAAGTAGTCAAACTCATTGAGACAGAAAGTAGAATGCGGGTTTGCTGGTGCTGAAGGGTGGATGATGGTAAGCTGTTGTTTAATGGGTATAGAGTTTCAATTCTGCAGATGAAAAAAATTCTGGAATTTAATGGTGGTGATGATTGCATAACAATATGAAATATGTTTAATACCACTGAACTGTGTACCTAAAAATGGTTAACATGGTAAATTTTATGTGTATTTTAGTCCAATAAAAACTTGGAAATAAAATGTAAAATAATTACTGAAAGAAGTTATTATATAAATATATAATCTATGACATCCTACCAGCAAAGGGAAAATATAATACTTTATAATTCCAATAGAGGAAGTAAAATGGAAGAATAAAAACAAATGGAAAGGTCGATTAATAAACAAAAAATAGGATGGTAGAAGTCAGTGAGATAAATGTGGACACATTATCAGATATGATGTTAAAATACCCTGCCATATGATTCTAAAACAAAACCATGCAGAAAATTTGAACATAAAGAGATGAAAAAAATTATATTAGGTAAGTAAGACTTAAAAGAAAGCTGCTGTGTCAAAACGAATATTAGACAAAATTTAAGGCAAAAATCATGTACAGGAATAAATAGAGATACTGTATCTTAATAAAAAGTAATCCACAAAAAATATGAAACAGTTGTTTATCCAATAGTTATTTATTGTCTGCTAGATGCTCGGCATCATTTGGGTACTGGGGAAGAAAAATGAACAAAAAGTAAAACATCGCTATCCTCATGGACAGAACGAGGGCAAATTTGAAAAATCCACAACTATAGTGGGGGACTTTACCACACCTCTATGAAATGGAGAGATCAAGCATTTGAAAAATTAGAAGGATTTACAATGTTTGAACAAGAAAACTAACAAGCTTGATCTAAAATATATTTAAAATTTTATATCCCATTAGTACAGACATATAGTCTTTTCAAGTGCCCACAGAACAAAAAGCTAAGTAGCTAGGAATAAATTCAATGACAGTACTTAAGATTTTAATTGAGAGACATATGAGATATTAATGAAGAAGATTTTAAAATCTGATTTAAGTGTAAAGATATAAAATTGTCATGTATGGGGTCACTTAAATGTGAAAAACTGCACTTTATTAACCTATAAATTTAATACAATTTCTTTCTAAACCACAACATACATTTTGTTAGACAAACTGATACTAAAATGTACACTGAAGAGCATAATGTTAAGTTCAATTAAGGTAATTTGAAGGTGAGTGCGTTAGTATGGGTTCTACAGAGAAATAGAACCAACAGGTTATATCCATAGGGAGAGATTTATTATGAACAATTGGATCATGCAATTAGGGAGGCTGAAAACCCAGGAAAACTGGTGGTTTAATTCCAGACCAAGTCCGAAGGCCTGAGAACCAGGGGAGTCAATGATGGAAAGCCTAGTTCAAGGGCATGAGAAGACCAATGGCTCAGCTCAAGCAGACAGGCAGGAAACAGAAGGGGCAAATTCTATTCAGGCCTCCACATAGTAGATGATCCCACCCACACTGGGGAGATGCTCGACTTTACTAAGTGCACCGATTCCGATGCTTATGTCATACAGAAATAATCTCACAAATACACCCAGAAATAATGTTTCATTGGGGCTCCCCTGGGCTCAGTCTATTTAACATACAAAATTAACCATTACCCAGAGGAACATGGTGGAGGTTCCCTCTACCAGACACTAAGGCTAATTATAAAATCTAGCAATCCAAACAGCATGGGGAAATGTGGCATTGTTTTAGGGATTAAATGGAATAATGGAATAGAATATAAACCATTAAAATATGAAAATATGACAAATGACAGGTGACATTAGGAATCTGGGGAAAGACTGGACCGTTAATATATAGTACTGAACAAAGCTTATTGTTGTAGATAAAAGACAACATCAGGTTTTATCCCATATACACAGGGATATGTCCCAGGAAGTTTAAAAACATAAATATGAAAACCAGAATTTTAAAACTTTTCGAAGGAAATATAGGTTATTGTATGACCCTATGGCAGGAAAACAAACTGTTTAGACAGTCTGCACAAACAATAAAGAATAATGTTCAAAAATTTTACTACATTGGTGCTGAAAATATCTGTACAAGCATAGATCAAGTTATAAGCTAAGTCACATATTGGAGAGGTTTGAGTGATTTATATCAGAATTTATGAAATAAAAATTAAAACAGATCAGCAACTCAAGATGAAAAAAAAAAAAAACACGAAGTATATAAACAGGCAATTCATGGACAAAGGCAGCTGAATGGCCAAGCACTATAAGCAAAGACACTCAGCCTTGTTGGTAATTAGGGAAATGCAAATAAAACTACAATGACATATAATTCCCATCAGACTGGCAAAAAGTACAAAGTCTCATAATATCAAATATTGTCAAGATAGTGGAGTGATGGGTGTACTGGTGTGCGTATAAATCGGCTCAGTCCCTTTATAGTGCTAGTTGTTGAAGATGCCTCTTTTCTACAGTAAGTACTTTCATGTCTATGTTTTAACCCTGGAGAAACTCTCCCACATGTGCTCAAGTACATGCATTTTCTCCTTGAAGCATTTAACTTTTTGTTGTTATCCAGGGATTAAAATGAATCGGCTAAAGCTATATCTATCAACCCAGACAAACCTCAGCAGTAGAATAAAGCAGACTTTAGAATGACATTTTATGTGTGTGTGTGTGTGTGTATGTGTGTGTGTGTGTGTGTATACATATATTTATATAAAGGGATATCATTTATACAGAATTTGAAAGATATTCAATATTACTGTATTGTGTGTGTGTGTGTGTATATATATATATATATGAGTAAAACTATAAAAATGCAGAGAAGTGATTCAAAGCAAATTCAGTATGGTGTTTAGTTCTGGGGAGAGAGGGAAGGAAATAGCATTTGGGAAGATCACACAAGTGAGTCAACAGTATTTTTGAAGTTTATGTTTGTTCTTTGATTTACTTTGATTTGCTTTGTTTTAATATTTAAAGCAGCATGGCTAAACATGAAGATCATTTAAGTTGGTACATGAGCATTTATTTTATTATTTTAGGCTTTTCTGCATGTTTAAAATATTTCACGATAAAAATGTATTGCAATTTATCGTAAAGCAAGTGACCTAAAATAAAATGAGGAACAAAGCAAACTTTTGAGCTAGGCTCCAAAAGTAGATTCAAGAGACTGGCTGACTTAAGAGTTCAAGTGAAAGAGTCTCATGGCATTTAATTAACTGTAAATCTCTAGAGATCAAAACTAAAATAAATGCAGTCAACTCAGTAGAAGATAGATTTGGGGTCAAAAAAGAAAGAATTTGACTGTCCAAACTGGATGGACTAATGGCAGGAAGCGACCTCCTTGATCTGAGAAGTGTTCAAACAGAGCTGATGACACAGTCAGTTGAGTGGGGGTCGTGGTGGTATGTTGGGTGCAAGAGTGAATAAGATAAGCATTAAGGTCTCTTCCAACAACTACCGAGAAAAATGATCTTTTTTTCTTTGCTGATTAAACGGGAACTCTTATAGGGTTTTAAGGTCATCTCTTTCCACATGAATAAGTCATTATTCTATGACTGTGCACACTTTGTAATTCTTATTTTAGATGGTCTCAAATTTTGATCAAGCTTTGTAGCAGTCAAAAGTTATTCTTTCTTTAATGAGCAGATTTTTGGTTTAGAAAAGTCTGGTAAAATCAATACTATTTATTTAATAGAATTTAATATGCACTTAGTGCTATACTCTGTATTACTATACTGTTACTCTCTAAGTTTTGCCTAAGTTATCTCCTAGATTTGAGATTTTAAGTCAGGCATATTCAAGTTTTATTCATTTATATTATTCTTCAGTTGTTAAATCAAGTTACTTAATGGTATTAAAAATTAGCAGTATCAATATTATTGTACTGTTTTAGAGGGAGAAGTATAACACCTAACATTGCTTGTAGCTTAATCTACCGTTTATTTTCCTATTTGGATTAGAAATAGAGAAGCTCACCTTGGCCTCTGTCTCTAGAGATTACTTGAAAGAAACAAAGGCATAGTCTGCTAAGGTCACCCGAAAAACCCATTAAAAATTTATTAAAGACTTGAGTCAGTAGTAGCCAGATGGAAAATATAAGTATCCAAATAGAAAATAGAATATTGTGGTGCAGCAGGAAACATAGGTGTATAGCCATGAGAAATCAATGGTGGTAACTTAAAAAGGTAATAAATCTCTCTTAAGGAATATTGTCATGTTGTCTGAGCCTGCAACTATAAACTTTTTATCTGACGAGTTAAAAGTTCCTTGCACTTTCATATCTAGTAACAAATTAAAAGTATTTTTTTCCTTTTTAGTGATTGAGTGATGAGATGGATGTTTTTTTTTTAAGAAAAATCATTGATTGAAGCCCTGTGTAATTGTTCTGATACTATCTTTGCTGCAGCAAAAACAGGCGGAACTATATAATTGGTTTCTAGCTTTTATGAGTAAGGATGTAGTGAAGTGACCCCACTGGTCATTTCCTTTTTAAGTTCCGTGATTCAGAAGAAATGTCTGTCTATTCCACAGCCCGTATTTCCAGATCATAAATGCATAATTAGGTATTAATAAACAGGTATTAGCTGCCTTTTTGAATCAGAAAACATAAAAATGGTGGTAGGGTAAGGTGATGAAAGTGGAGTGGATATCAATGTGTACTAACGAGTGAAATCTAAATAAGAAAGAGAAATAATTTTTGGAAAGTCTGAAAATTTGGTCCTTTTACATGCAAAGTCCAGAAAGAGGTTTATTCATTTTGCTTGATGGTATTCAGGGGTGATTTTTATTCTAGCCAAGAATTACAAACACAGTGTCCACTGGAAACAATTTCAGAATTTGTAGAATTTGTATCTAAATGAGAAAGGAGAGCCTTCTGGAGCCTTCAGGAGTGTGCTGCTTCTCTGGCTCCCTAGGCTGTTAGTACAGCATTTGTGTCATCAAGATTGGTACTTGTGTTTGCAAGGGTGACTTACCTATTCAGAGAGCTACTGCACTACAGACTTTTTTTTTGTTAGTGATTTAAAAATTTATTTTATAAAATGTGATATCTTAAGAGAACTCACTGCTTCTAGAACCATTTGTGTCTAGAATTCCCAGGTGGCTCTAAGCTGTTTCTAAATTGCTTTGGACCACAAAAAACCTGGTGGCTTTTTTGAAAAGTAATGGAGTGAAACCTTCCACATAGCTTGACAAAATTGTCAGTGCTTCAGAAAGAAGAGAACCAAATGGAAAGGTCCCTGTGGAAAGTGTACTGCTCAGACAGTTGGAATATAGTGGATCAGGCTAGGACAGTGCATATCATGTTTTCCTTACGTATCAAGGCCTGAGAAAGCACATGTTTTGGGATCTTTTGTTATGAACCAAATTTGTCCTGTATATTGACAGCTCTAATGTAGATACATGGACATAACAGATTCATTACCCTTTCAGTTTCCTAGTTCGAAAATAACCTAACATGTTTTCTTCAATATTATTAGAATTAGGTTGCTTGTGAATAAAAGACATATTGGTTTTACGTGTATACATTGTTTTGGTGAATACACCTACGATTCATAACTGAGATTTTGACACGGAAATGTAACAACTATATTTCTATTGTGTCCAGAAGTTATTCTAGTCAAGCAAATGTTATTAAAAAGTACTTTCTATTCTATTCTATCCATTGTAACAGAAAATTTATCAAAGTTTTATTATTTTATATTATGTTTTGGCATGTCATTTTCAAGCAACTTTTTCCAGTTGATCTTAATAGCATTAAAGGTGAGACAGATTTTCTAGTTGTCTTATGATATTTAATATATCCTTCATGGCCTGCTCTTTGGAGAGCAAAATTGCCAGTTTGGTTTGTTTTGCCTTCATATTTAAGTGGAAAACAAAAACACATACTTTGTTTAAATTCTTCTGTAGCCCAGGGAAGTAAAACAAATTATGGAGTGGTCTGGGATTGAATTTCTAGCACTAAAATAAAATTTTGTAGAAATTTAACATCTAATTCAGAGGATAGATTCCATGCTAGTGGAATTTTTAAAAAATTTTGAAAAAAATTGTGTTTTTAAAAAAAAGTTCTTGGGCAGGAGAAGGAGGGAGGCATGGAGGATAGATTTGACTTTGTCCTCAACATGGCCAGAGCGTGATTCTCTGCCTTAGGAAAACTTACTTGAGGGGATGCTAGAAAGAGCTGGTGGCCTCTGTGTCTGAGTAGAAGTAGGAATGGAACAGATGAGTCTTTTTTTTTTTTTCCTATTTGGTCTTGTTTACTTTTTCGAATTATATTTTTTAGTGTATACTAACAGGCTTCAGCATTCCTTGTGATGGGTATGGAAAGAAGATAAACTCCATGATGGCTTCCTTTTCATAAGTTTCTTTTCTCTCTTTTAAAGAGAAAGTTACACCCACACATGCACACACACCCACACACACACACCCACACACACACATTCTCTCTCTCTCTCTCTCTCTCTCTCAATGCTATAGCAGTGCTTACTATATAGACACATAGTCTGCCTCAGGCCTCTTCACTTCTATTCCCAGAGCCCCAGAGACAATGGCTTCTGGCTAGTTGTAATTTCTCTGGGTGGTTATTTTCACATCATTAATAAATGTTTATGTATCTATTTCTAGATTGAGACATTAAGCTTCCTATTATGATAAAAATTTAGCTTCACTATACTTTCTGTCAGTTTTTCCTCCTCCTCTTCCTGGTGTAGTTATAAAACTGTTCAGTTTCTTTGTTACTTTTACGTCTTCAAATGGTATCATTAAACCTCTGTGTCTTGTTTTACCAACTAAAGCAAGTATTTCTCCTCTTAATGTGTGTTCATTATTATAATCATAGTCGACTTATTATCTAAGGTCAAAAGGGAAGGTTCAAAACAAATTTATTTAGCAGGTGTCTCTACTAATGCCTCTGTAAATGTCAGCCTTCTCAGGTTGCCGATTTTCACATGGCGCTCTGTGATCACGGGGGACATTTTCAGGGGTTTCACAAACAAAATGAACTTTCTCTTCTGCCATTTAGCAGATCATCCATCCTTTTGTTTTTCTATGTCCTACATTTGAATTTTTGTTTACGAATGAGATCAGTTTCCAGGAGACTTGAGTTTTAGCCCAGTTCTTCTACCATGTTTTCCCAAAAATAAGACCTAACCAAAAAATAAGCCCTAGCATGATTTTTCAGGATGCTTGTAATATAAGCCCTACCCCAAACATAAGCCCCAGTTAAGATCATCAGCCAGACATTACTGTTTGAATAAATGTAGATTTTTGTATGTGAATAAATGAAAAAATGTAGATTGTTGGAGCAAAAATTAATATAAGACCAGGTCTTATTTTGGGGGAAACATGGTAGTAACTTGCTTTGTTACTTGACTAAGTCATTTGTGCTTTCTGGGCATCAATTTCATCAACAACAGGACCAAATAACAAGAAGATTGATTAGTCTGCTCAGGCTGCCATTACAGAGTACCACATAGTTGGTGGTTTAAAAACAGAAATGTATTTTCTCACAGTTCTAGAGACTAGAAGTCCATGTCAACATGTCAGCAGAGTTGGTTTCTTTCAAGACCTCTCTCCTCTGCTTGTAGATGACCAGCTTTCATGGTGTCCTCACATGGTCTTCACTCTGTACATGTCTGTATCTTAATCTCCTCTTCTAAGGACACCAGTCATGTTGGATTAGGTCACATGCTAATGACCTTATTTCAACCGAATATCTTTTTAAAGACCCTATATCCAAGTACAGTCGCACTGTGAGGTTTTTAACATATGAGTTTTTTTGGGGGGGAGGAAACAATTCATCCCACAACAGAATTGGTAATCTCAAATTCCACTTGGCTCCAAAATTAAATGAATACTACTAATCAAAAAGCAAGAAGTTCACATTTGTTTAATATTTATTATTTAATTTGTAGAGAAAGACGATATGATGATGAGAACAATCACTGGTCTTTTCACTGTGTATGTGTATAATAGATATTTCTACCTCTAAAAATTTTGCTCCCAGCTTGGCTGTTCACTGTCAATCATAAATTTTCAGTCATAGATTAGCACAAAACACTATCAAATGTCAGATGGTAAAATTCCAAATAAGAACCAAGGATGATTAGAAACCCAGTCAAGGTTTGTCTAACGTGAAAAAATTCTTGGAATGAACATTTGGGAGGGCAATGGATCACAATTTCTTACTGTAAATATAAACAAGTGATTAAAGAAAGACTAACACTATATTTAACTCACCAGACCTAGAATATGGTCTTGAATTTTACTCTGTCCTAGGCAAACTTTAACATCCTCTCCTTAAAAGGATAGAGCTAGTGATCCTTTTGATACACCTTGGAAATATAAGACAAACTGTCTATTTAATAAATTTGTGGGCAAGGATATCTTGCTATAACTGCATACCCAGTGTGAAGAAGCGTTCAGATATACAAATGGTAACTTTCCCCATTGTTTTATGTTTAATCTTTTGCATATTTATAAAAGAAACCTTGTTTTTTATTTAGTCCAATAATTTTAAGTGGGATATTTAGCCCATTAAATTTAATATAATTATTAATATAATGCAGTTGTGTTTAAGTCAAGTTTAAGTAAACTCTCTTTCTATTTACTATTTGTCTCAATGATTTTTTTTTAATTGGGGAACAGTGTGTTTTTCCAGGACCCATCAGCTTCAAGTCAAGTAGTTGTTTCAATCTAGTTATGGAGGGCGCAACTCAGTGGTCCATGTCGGGATTGAACTAGCAACCTTAGTTGTTATGTGCACTGTGCTCTAACCAACTGAGCTAACCAGCCGCCCCTGTCCCAATGATTCTTGATCTTTTGTTCCTTCTTTCTTTAGGATTAAACAAATAACCTTGAGTATTTAATTTTATCTGTTGGCGTTGTAGCTATACTTTTTAAAAATTTTTTTGGTATTTTTTTAAGAAGTTGCTGAAGGGATAACAATATCAAATATAATTTAATACAGTTTATTTTAAATAACTATACTACTTTACATATCATATAGCAAACCATGTAATTTCATTCATCTCCTTTCCTCATTTGTGCTATTGGTATACCGTGTTTCCCGGAAAATAAAACTGGGTCTTATATTAATTTTTGCTCCAAAAGATGCAATTTATTCATTTATTCATGTACAAAAATTTACATTTATTCAAATACAGTCATGTCTGGCTGACGATCTTAACTGGGGCTTATTTTGGGGTAGTGCTTATATTACGAGCACCCTGAAAATCATGCTAGGGCTTATTTTCCAGTTAGGTCTTATTTTGGGGAAACCACAGTATATTTCACTTCTAGATTTGTGTTCCATATAGTATAATATTCACAGTTGTTGGAGAACAGGGCTCAAATATGTCTTTTGGGGGCCACCATTCAGCCCACCATACCACGTCTCTGTTTAAAACCCTCCCATTGCTTCATGTGTAACACAGAGTAAAAGCAATGTCCTCACGATGGACTATTCGTTCTTGTACAATATGCCTTCTCCAAGTCTTTCTTCTTTGACTCATATCTAGTTTTCTTTTTTCCCCTCTCTACTCCAGGCACTCCAGCATCCTTTGGTTTTGGCACACAGCAGGCATGCCCCTCTCAGGGCAACACACTTAATGGAAGACATTTGGACCACATTCCAAGTTCACTCCCTCCTTTCAGGGCTTAAATCAAAAGATTCCTTCTTATTCAGGCTTTTCCTGACTTTATTTTTTAAATTGCAACTTCTCCAAACATCCTTCCCTATTTTCCACAATCAGCCACTATCTTTTCCATCTTTAAAAAAAAACTTTCCATAATATATCTATCCCTTATCACTAATATATGTTTTATTAATTATTTTGCTTATTGTGAGTCTCCAACCATTAAAATGCAAGTCCTGTGAGGGCAGAAATTTTGGTTTATTTTGTTTAATGTTTAATCTATAGCACATAGCAAATATTAAGTAAATATTTGTTGAATGGATGAATAAACGTCTTATGGCTTCTATTTTAGTTGTTGGGAAATCTGTCATTTTGGCTGTTCCTATTTTTTGGATGAAAATACTTTCTGATTAGTGAAATTCTTGTAGCGTTTCTGGTTTCATTACAAAGTACATGTGTATTTATTTATTTCTATGTATTCTGATTAGTGTAGGTTATACTTCCTTACTTCTGGATTCATTTCTTTGTTCAGCTCTAGAAAATTTGTAGCCATTATTGCTCTAAATGTCGCTTCCTTTTTGTTCTCACCTCTGGACCTCTGAGTGTATCCTCTTTCCATTCATTATTTTTCTCCATAACAACGATCATCATCTTATCTTACTTTCTGTCTACTTCCTACTTAATTTATATCTTTTCTCCTCTCCTTTTTCTTGAGGCTAGAAAATGCCTAATATACAATTGACACTTAATGAATGCTTGTTGAATGTTTAAAGAATAAATGAATTAATAAATGCCAGCTCTTCTCTTTCTATCCTCCATATGTCTTAACTACCCTTTCAAATTTTCCATCTGTTCTTCCTTCTGCGATACATTTGGAATAATTTGTTTAGCAATGTCTCTGTATTAATGACTTTTGTTTTGCCTATTCTGATATACACTTCTCAGTATTTTTATTTCATCTAGGTTTCTTCATTTCTTTTTTTAAACAGCTGTATTGAAGTATAATTAATATACATAAACTGCCCATATTTAATGTATAGAATTGGATGAGTTTGGACATATACATACACCCATCAAACCATCACCATAATCAAGGTAATAAACACATCCATCACCTCCAAAGTTTCCTTGTATCTTTTTGGGTGGTAAGAGCACTTAACATGAGATCTACCCTCTTAAAAAATTTTAAGTATGCCATGCAGTATTGTTGACTATAAGTACAATGTTATGCAGAGAGCTCTAGAACTTACTCATCTTGCTTAACTGAAACTTTGTATGAATTGAAGAACTCCCCATTTGCCCCTCTTTTACTCCTAATAGCCACTGTTATTTTCTCTGCTTCTATGAGTTTAACTATTTTTGGTACCTTATGTAAGTGGAGTCATGCAGTATTTGTCCTTCTGTGATTTTTTAAATTTAATTTTATTATTATTATTATTATTATTATTATTTAAACTAATGACCTTTATATTCACCTATGTTGTTACAAATGGCAGAATTTCCTTCTTGAGGCTGAATAGTATTCTGTTGTATACATACACTATATTTTCTTTATACATTCATCTGTTGATGAACATTTGTGTTGTTTCTCTCTATTTTTTTATTTCTAAAATTTCTATTTAGTTATTTTTTGTTCAGATTTGCCTGCTTTGGATAGTATTTTATAGCTTGCTTGCTCATTTAAAAATTCAATTATTTCTTTAAAGATTTCATCAGAGGTATTTTATAATTTCTAGTTGACAATGACAATACTTCAAGTTCTTGGATTTCTAAAACTGTTGCCTATACTTTTGTTGATTTACATTCATGTCGGCTTGTGTTTTTGCATGTCTGGTGATTTTGATTGTGTGTGCGTGTAATGGTGATCTATCAAAATGTGTGACATAAAACCTGTAAACCTACAATGCAGAAGCTTTCCCCAGAGAGGATTTGCATTTGTTTAACCTGGCAGCAGGAAATGTGCAAATCTTTAGCCCTCTTTCAGGGTCCTTTACTTAATCAAGGAATCTTGCATTCAGCTCTCCTTTTTCCTTCTATACTAAGGCTCAGCTTCTTCATTGCAATGCTAACATGGACATTTCAGAGCAATTCTGACGTTCACACTTACCACTTTCTGCTCTGGTTTCAGTTCTCGTTTTTGTCTGCTTGATGTATCTCTTATCTCCTCCAAGTCCAAGAATATAATAAGCATTATGGAAAAATATATCTATGTCTCTCTCTCTGTGTGTGTCTTTGTTCTCTCATGGGTTTTTATTTAGCTAGAAAAATGGCTTGGTGTGCTTTATAATTTTTTGTGGCATTGATAAGGATTTCAAGTCAGGGATATCAACACTCAGATAATATAATATTGTTAAAATAATAAATGTGGAAGCATTACTCTGCAAGTCTGTCCACTATTTGCATCATTAACGGTTAGTACCCATGTGCTTCATGATTTCAGGTCTACCACGATAAGGACATTATAGTTCCATTTGTATACCCACAGAATATTCTTGACAAGGAAATTAGAATTTATTTTTTTGTTGAACTCCTTTTTAGTGAGATGTTTTCAACTATTTTCCTGTCGTAGGAAAAATTAAATCATCAATATGTCCCCCTGGAAACCACTCTGGATCTAATATATGTTGCTACTTGTTGATATGGAAACACGATCCTGTAACTTTGTGATATTAGCTGAGGCTAACTATTTACTCCTCATATTTCTGTTTTCTTTCTGTGTATTGTCTGAAAATGCATCCTAATTTAGCAGCACCCAACAACCTAGTGCAGATTTTAAACTTGGGGAAAACTTTGGGATAAATTCCTGCTATGCAATAGTAAAAGGTGTTAAGACGTTAGAGGAAGTCAATGGATTTCTATGCAGAATGCCTCATGTTGAAAATAGAGGCCCTAGTAGTTGCTGCTGGTGTCACAGTCATGGGTATTATAGCAATTTCACATGGGGCATTTTATATAGTTTTGGTAAAATTATGCTTATAGGTTTCTTGACCTAAAATCGATCTCTCTTCCATCATCTAAGAAGTTCACTGACATTTAATTTTATTTTTATTAAATAAGAGCAAGTAATTATTTAGGATGTAGTATATG
Organism: Hipposideros armiger; assembly: GCF_001890085.2. Classification (NCBI taxonomy): domain Eukaryota; kingdom Metazoa; phylum Chordata; class Mammalia; order Chiroptera; family Hipposideridae; genus Hipposideros; species Hipposideros armiger. Next base: position 69,017 of record NW_017732280.1, read on the forward strand.
TAGTCTTTAGCAATCTTTTAAGCTTTACCCATAAAAACCTTCGACCTGAGAATGCTTACTGCTAGAATTCAAATGTTTCCATTTTCTCTGTGTTGTACTTTAGACCAAGATGATTAGGAGCATGGAGTTTAGGGATGGGAGCGGGTTGAAGAGCAGTAAGGAAGGAATTGCAAAATACCATACTGAGGAAAGATCCTGCACTCAGAAACATTTGGCTAAAAAGTGATTTTAAAAATAAAATAAAATCTAGGGTCTCCAAGCTTCTACATATTAAAAACATTGAGTTAAAATGGTGAAATAAATGACAATATTTTTCCATTTTTTAGACAGATGGGCTATGTGTTTAAGTGAACAATTTTAATTTGTATTTATTGGGTTGTCAGAAAAGTCATGACGCATTTTTGCAACAAAAAACAGAAAAAATGCGTTATGATATTTCCGACCCAATAGAACTGTAAGATTGTGCTATCATCAAAACCTTTCAAATAACACACTCAAAGATGAATTTTTACTTTTAAATTATGGAGATTTTGCTTTCTTGCTTAAGACTGTCTTTCCCCAACATGATGCCTAATTTCATCCCACAGTATGCAACTTACAATGCCAGATTTTGCCTTTGTTTTTGGCTTCTATTGGTGTTACCCAGAAGGAAGAAGTTTTGAATCGTTTTTTTGTTTGTTTGTTTGTTTTTTTACACATGAGGAGGAACTCAAGAAGGTTGATGAAGAGGATAAGAAGGGAAAGAAATACAAGATTATGATCCTTGAAGGAGTCAGTGATTAAAAATATTCTCTTCCTACAGTCCAAAAGTTGAGAGTACTTTGGGCCTGTAGAAAATGTCCAGTTAGGGAGGGGGTTGGGGCCTTTAGCCTCTTCTAAGGAAACCCTTGTTCTCTTTGGAATCCCAAAGGCAGATTTTATCTGGTAAATCTGGGCATATCGGTTCTTATTGATGTGTTGACTGCATAAAAGTAACCAAAATTTTCAATTTATGGTTTCAATCTCTAATTACAATTCATTTCTGAACTCGTGAAAACTTTTCCAAACCTGTTCTCTTTTCATTATTTCTTCTCACTTCCTTTTCCTCCATCTACCTTCTGGGTTTTGTTGTTGTTTGTTTCCATTATAGTCAGTGACTTGGAGGTTGTAGTCAATGAAAGGGAAATAGCAGGCAATGGAATGGGGAAACTCAGGTTCTTCTCTCTTTTTAAGCTTGAATTTGAATTCAACTTTGGGGAGCTTTTGTAAAAATAGGGTCAGTAAGCCTCAAAAAAGGATCTTCTCTTAATATTTTTCTTTATTTTTATTAACTTTATTGGGGTGACATTGGTTAGTAAAATTATATAGGTTTTTTTTGTTTGTTTTTTTAAAAGATTTTTATTGGGGAATGAGGGATGGGAACACTGCTGGGGAATTGGGGGAAAGGGAACAGACAAGTTGCTGTTCTTTTGTTCTTCAGTCTAGTTGTGGAGGACGTTGCTTCACTGACCCAATTTGGCACCATCATTGCACTCTTCCCAGGCGAGGCAGATCAGTCGCCGGCTTCTGGACAGCCAGTCACGGCGGCTGCTGGCCACTCATGCTGGCTGCTGGCTACACACGGTAGCCCATGGCAACCCACTGCAGCAGGGGCTGCAGCCTACACTGTTGCT
>NW_017732280.1:77623-79741 GCF_001890085.2 Hipposideros armiger
AAATATCTTCCACAATACCTGGTACAGTACTGAAAAGACACCTTAAACTTTTTTCATTCTTTCTATGAGTATTTCTTTCGTAGTACTGAAAACACACAGTATTTACAGTTGTTCAATAAAAGCAGTTTTAAGTAAAAAAAGATGCTAATATACAACTTTAAAAATGTTTGTAAAGCACCATGACCCATTAGGTGGCCTAACCCTCTCTTTTGCTAACCTATTTTCCACCTTTGAGGTATAATCTACTCCATACCCCTCCCCTTGTGCCAGAAATAATTTCTGGTGGCTCTACAGTCACCACATAACCTTGTAGCTGAGTCTAGAATCTAAGTCACCAACTTATTCCTAACCAGGATATCTGCAAGATTCCTTCCACTTCAGTTTCAGAGACATTTTCTCACACTGCAGAAAATGATATGCATGCCAATCTTAGAATCAGATAGATATGAGGGAAGTCACTAATATGCATCTCACTTCCCATTCTCCCACATTCCATTAAGGACAGTTTACTTTTGCTGCTCTCATGTGTCTTGCTTATTAGCCACCTGTCATTGTTTTTAGGGTTTTCTGATTTCCAGGCACATGCTAGCTTCTTGACGATGAAATCGGTAAACTATGCTGACTCCATTTAAGACACTAAGTCAAGCGTTTTGAATATTCCTCCAGCTAAGCTTCTGCTTATGTTGTGTACCCTCTTTTGAGTGACATCATTTTCTCCTGTTAGATTTCTGACTTCTACTCTCTCTCTCAACCCACAGCTTTTAAATATTGTTGATTTCATGGCTGTATATGCTCCCAAATGTATATTGCTGCCCTCTTATTTCCACTGAGCTCCAAATTCCTGTATGCAACTTCCTACTCTACTTGTTATCTCCATGCATTTAAAAATTAAATTGTCCAAAAGTAGACACTTGATAACATCTCCCCTAAAGTTATCCCCATCTCAGGAAATGATTTTTCTTTTCTTGTTGTCCAGGCAAAAAACATTGGAGTCTACCTTAGCTTTCTCTTTGTATCAGTTATTAAATCTTGTTGCCTAACCACTGCTACCATGTAGTAATTTTCTTTTGCTGAATAACAAACTACCACTAAATTTGCATCTTAAAACAGCACACATTTATTCTCTCACAGTTTTGTAGATCAGGGTGTAGGCACATTTTTACTGTGTTCTCGCCTTCAGTGTTTCACTTCTTCAGGCTCCAGTCCAGGCAATGGCCTGGGTAGCAGTCTCATCTGAGGCTCAACTTGTTCCTTGTTGCTGCAGAGCTCCACCATGGCTACTTATATCAAGGCAAATCAGTTCTTCAAGGCTAGTGAGAATGAAGTCTTGTGTTTATGGTAAGGTAATCATGGTAGTGACATCCTATCACCTTTGCCATTTGGCAATCTAGTCATGGGGTGACATTTCATCACCTTTGCCATGTTCTGTTGGTTAGAAGCAAATAGGTTCCACACCCAGAGGAGATTATACAAAGGTGTAAATACCGCATGCAAGGATCATTATACCATAGGGATTGTCTGTCACAACTGTCGTCACTTGCCTAGATTTTCAAAATAGCCTCCTGACTTATTCCTGCTTCTACCTTCTACAACCCTTGCTCATTAGTTAGAATTATCTTTTAAAACATTAAGCCACATAACATCATTCCTTGGCTCAAAACATTAAATGGCTTTTATTTCAATTATCACAGTAAAAAAGTCTTTATAAGGTCATACGTGATCGGAACATTTACCTCTCTGATTGCATCTTCAGCGGGAAATGGTTATTCTCAGTCTGAAGTGTTTTTTCCTCATCAGCTATATGTATTACTCTTTTATTTATTTCAAGTCTTTGCTTAAATATTATTCTTTCAGTGAGGACTCACTAGAACCCCTGCTCCCTATTTAGAATTGTGAACTCCTCGTCCTCTTCCCCACTCAGCCATTTTTTTTGCCCCATTTTCCTCCTTAGCACTAGTCACCATCTGACATCATATATAAAGTTTGCTTTTTAAATTTATTCTGCCCACTGCTCCCACTTTAATATAAAATTTATGAAGCATGGCTCCATGAGAACTGTTCTAGTCCCTGCTGTATCTCTAGCATCTAAGTAGTATCTTTCACAGAATGAACACACAA
>NW_017732280.1:79941-85249 GCF_001890085.2 Hipposideros armiger
ATCATTTTGGGTGTTCTTCAGGATTGGAATAATGGTTCAAACTTTAGGATGGGTTCTCTTGGTTTCCAGTAACTATTTATTGATTGATTTTGAAACTCACACATTAAGGACTGATAGAGTGATATTTTATATGCAAATATATGAACTTCTTTGTGGAAGTTCAATTTGGTTATCATATAAAAAACTAGTTACCTCATTCTGAGCTTTTAGAGGTTCACTTAGCCCTCTCGTTGGCCTTATTGGCTGATCAAAATATTTGCAACTATCTGGCAAGAGGTCAGATAAAGTTCTAGGTTTGATCTTAAAAATTCAGGACAATATATGATAGAGGCTTTGATGTGGTTTTTGTAGAAAATATTCTGTTTTATTTTTTAAACTGCTTTGAGGCAGAATTAATATACAATAACCTTCACATATTTAGAGTGAACAGTTTTTTTCATTTTTGACATATGTATGCATGTATAAAATCTTTACCACACTTGATATAGAAACGTATCCATAAATCTCCAAAGTTTCCAGCCCCTCCTACGTGTCTCTTTGTTCCTTGTTTCCCCAGTAATTACTGATCTTTCTGTTGCTATAGATTTGCTTGCATTATTTGGGGTTTTGTATGAATGGAATCATACAGTATGTACTCTTCAGTCTGGCTTTCTTTACTCAACAAAATTATTTTCAGATTCATTCATGTTGTGTTCATCATCTCCTTCAACTGCTGAGCTGCTGAGTAGTATTCCATTGCATGGATACACTGCAATTTGTTTTTCCATCTACCTGTTGATGGACATTTGGGTGGTTTCCAGTTTGGGGTTTTTACATATTTACTCATAGAAATACATATTCTATGAGTATTTGTCATGTCCAAGTCTTTGTATAGACCTATATAAAAAATGTTTTCCAAAGTGTACTATTTTACATTCCTAATAGCAATATATGGGAGTTCCATTTTCTCTACATCCTCTCTAACACTTCATTGGTCAGTTTTTTCAGTTTTAGACATTGCAAAAGGTGTAAATTGGTATCTCATTATGATTTTAATTTGCATTTCCCTCTTTGCTAATGATGTTGACATCTTTTCATATGCTTATTTGACATCTGTATATCTTCTTTGGTGAACTGTGTTTTCAAATCTTTTGCACATTAAAAAATTTTTTTCTTATTGAATTTTGAGAGTTCTTTACATATCCTGGATACAACTCCTTTATAAGATATGTGCTTTACAAACATATTCTTCCAGTTTTTGAGATGTCTTTTAATTCTCTTAACCATGTCTTTTGAAGAGCAAAACTTTTAATTTTGATAAAGTCCAATATATCAATTTTTTTATAGATCATGTTTTTGATGTTGTATCAGGACAATATTTTTAATCTTAAAGTGACATGATGATTTGTTTAAGGTACACTTTAACATGGAAATATTATACAAATCAAGAATTGAACTACATCCCAGTTAGTGTTAGGTGCCTTTGCCCTCTAAACTAATCTCATTAAATTTAATTAATACATTGTGCACTTAACTTTAAGCTGCCTATTATTTATACACATGCATATCCCCCTAGTCCAGAGTTTCTCAGCCTTGGAGCTATTGATATATTGGGCCAGATAATTCTTTGTCATGGAGGCTGTCCTGTGTATTATAGGGTGTTTAGCAGCATCCCTGGCTGCTATCCACTGGATTTCTGTAGAAGCCTCCAGTTTTAACAATCAAAAAAGTCTCCAGACATTGACAAATGTCCCATGGGAAGCAAAATCACCTCTGGTTGCAGACTATTCTAGTGTATTGCACTGATGGACTTAATTCTGGTTCTGGCTGTCCCAGGCTACTTGATTTGTTCTTAAAGCCAGATGATAAACTCACAAAAATAACATTCCTTTCTCCCTTGATTTGGCCACTGATAGTATGAAGAGAGACAGATGTCCCTCTCTGAGCCTATGCCAATGGGCCCCCAAACTATCTACCCAGTAAGTTATTCTCCTATGGGATACCTTTCCCATTCTCTACTTTAATGGGATTAGATACAGGAAATACACGAGTCCCTTTCTTGCGGTGGATACGAAGAATGCTGAGTGTACTATTACTCCTAATTCTGGAGATTGTGACTTTCTACCTTATAACTTATAGAATTCTCTTGCTTTCTATTAGCAGTTACATTTGATACCAATTTGGATATGACTTTTTCTGACCCTTTACTTTAGATAGAGTATAGGCTGTCAGATAACCTAATCCCTAGATAATAACATTTGTGCAGTTTTAGCTCAAAGGATAAATGAGTTTTTCTAAATTATAAAGAAATAATAGAGAAAAATTCGGAGGGCAATAGAGGCAGGAAAATACTTGTAAAATGACCACCATCATTGATATTACTTAGTGTTATTCTTTTTCCATTTATGATATCCATAGCAATGTTTTTTTCAAAAATATCTACTTCCTATTTCAGACCATTTATAAGTTTTAGAACATAACTTAGTATTTTAAAGGATTTTTATTCCTCCATTGCTGGGGATACCTTGGATAAGATTGGGAGTATCTTCTTCCTACATGACAAAGAGATGATATTTCTACCATTACAAGTTTCAGAAAACAGCTGAGCTTCCTGTGTTATATCATAAAACTATAGATTATGAATTTCATTTCTTTTTTTTTTCCTTTTGGGAATGCAATTTACAAATGACACAGGATGGAGTTTGTAAGCAAGACAAATGCCAATAATGGGAGGAAATTTCTTGGAACAGGATTCTGCAGAAAATTGATGGCTGAGATTGAACATCCGCTTCCGGCCCATATGTCACATTAAGAGATTGTTGGTGAAGTTAAAGGAACTCAAAAGGAAGATAATAAGAGATGTTGGACACAACTCATCTTGCTTTTTAAACTGGCAGGAAGTATTTTGGTGTCAGTATTATGAGATGTACTATGTGCAGTAGTGATTCAAATAGTGGCAGTTAGGCCTTTCTGAAATAATGAATTGGGTGGCAAACCATTTATTTTCAGGGCAGGGAAGCAAGTGAATGGTGCTTTTAAGCCTTTAGGTCACCAACAGGCATCACATTATTTTACTGGGTGAGCCAGTCGTAATTCACCCAAATTGCAAGGCGAGTGGCTGGAAGTCATTTTATTGTAACATCATGCCGAATGTGGGATGGCATTTTCCAATTCAGGCTGAGAAAGTTAGAAAAGAGTGGTGATTAAACGCTGGGAGTCATTGAGAATGTGATCTGATTCCACATGCTGACAGAATTCAAAAGGAAGCCTCGTATTATCGCTCCTTTCTCTATTTTAATTTATTTTTCCCTAGAGTTGAGAGTTGTCCCTCCCTTCCTTCCTATTTTCTTTCCCTCTTGTCTTATTCAGCGCATCTAAGAATGGAAATTCTGTTTTAAAACTGTTCTCTCTCTCTGGCTTTGTTTCCTTATTTTTGCCTCTTTACTACCTCTTTTCTTTTCTTCCATTTCTCTCTGCCTTGTCTCCCTCTCTTCTTCCTCTTCAATCCTCCACAGATGGTTTCTTGCTGTGTCATGTTTGCAGTTTGTGATGGGAACACTAGGAACCACTGCTCTGTTTCTGTCCCAAGGAATTAGCCCCTATATCCCAGAAGAAGCGCTGACTGTTTCTCTTCCTGGTTAGCTATGCTGCACTTTTCTTTCAAAATGTTTTTCTAATTATTGAAACTAGTCCTGCTCCGGCCCCATGCGTCCAGTGTCACAAATGGGAAATCATTAGTCACATGCTGCCACGGAAAGCCAGAAACAAATACATGTCACTTCTCAATTCTCATTTGAGGAACACAGAATCACTTTATATTTTGGGATAAATAGGTCATCTGACTCAGTATAGCATGTTTTGTTCACCAAGTTTGTATAAACAAGGATGTTAATTTATTTCAGTGGACTTGTGTGTAGTAAAAAATAAAAAAGTTACCTGTTTCTCTTAATAAATGGAGGCAGGGTAGTGCAGCTGGCAGAAGGTGGGCTACTCCTGCCTCTGTGACCCTGCACACATGACTTAACTTCAGGGCTCATTTTTCTCATAGAGGATGGAAATCATAGCTCCTCCCTTGCAAGTCTACAAGATTAAACGAGGTAATACATGTAAGACAGACTTCTCTATACATTTTGGAATCAGAACTATGTTTACTTTGGGTTCTGTCACTTGTAGTACATTATTTAACCTTTCTATGCCCGACGATCTATATAATAAGGGTGGTTTTCAAGAGTGAATGAGATAATAACATATTAAGTATGTGAAAGCCTTCTGGTACATGTGGGATTATAAATGTTACTGCACAACGTTATCCTTTTTAAAAAACCACTTTTGCTATAAAATATATATAAAGGAAAATTGGAAATATTAATGGATTTTTCTAATAAGTGCTCTTTTTGTGTAGGGCTTCTTTGCTCAACGTTAGTAAGAGTCATCCATGTTTTTACATATAACTATTACCTCTGCATTCTTATTGCTGTTACAGTGTTCTATGGAATGCATGTAATAAAATTAAGTTACCCAATCAACTGTGAATGGGCATTTAGGCTGAGTCCAGCTTTTGGCTATTAATAATGCGATTGCTGTGAATATTCTTTTATCTATCTCTTGGTGCATGTGAATCAATTTTGATTGAGTCTCTACATAGGAATGAAATTGCTATGTCATAGAGGGTGAGTCCTCAGCTTTAGTAGATCATGCCAAACTTTATGAGAGTACCCATTTCTCCTCATTCAAAGACTTACATTGTCAGTCTTTTTAATCTTAGATATTCTGGTAGATGTTTAGGGACATATCATTATGGTTTTAATTTGCATTTCTCTCATGATTAGGACCAACTTTTCGTCTGACTGTGGGCCATTTGAATATATCATACTGTGTGGTATCTTTACTCTGCGTTTATATCTCTTATATTAGTTCCATGAATTGCAAACACCATCTATGACTTTGTTCAATTCTCTTGATACCTTTGGAGAAAAATTTTAATTTTAACACAGTCAAAAATATCAATCTTCATCTTTATGGTTAGTGCTGTCGGTTTTTTGTTAAAAACAAAATCCTTTCCCTTCCCTGAGGATTTTATAATATTCTTCTCTATTCTTCTGAAAGCTTCATCATTTTGGTTCAAAAATCCTCTGGAATTAATTTTTTTTGTATGGGGAGGGGAACAGTAAAGTCACATTTTCTTCAACATGGATATCCAACAATCCTAGCATCATTTATTGAAATAACTATCCTTTTGCTATGGTTCTATAGTGTCACTGTGTCATCTATCAATTAAGAGTCCATGTATCTTTATGTCTATTTCTAGGATATTTTGTTCCATTGGCAT
>NW_017732280.1:86060-88070 GCF_001890085.2 Hipposideros armiger
TATATATGAATACAGTTAAATTTTATGTATTGATCACTAATTAAGTCTAATAGCTTTTCTGCATCTTGGTTTGAATTTTCTACTTAGACCATCAAGTACTCTGCCAATAATGGCCGTTTATTAATTTATTCATTCCCAATTTCTTATACATCTGTTTCTTGCACATTTTCCTGCTGGGTTCTGCAGTATAATGGTTGAATAGGAATGTTCATAGCTGACATACTTGTCTTGAACCTATTTTCAAAGGAAATTTTCAACTTTCACCACTAAGTGAAAGCAAGTTTAAATTTTATGTTTCCTATAATTATCCTTTCTGCCATTAAAGAGGTTCTTTCTATGCCTAGTTTGCTAAGACTTATAATCAAGAAAATGAATACTGAATTTTATCTAATGCTTTATCTGTATCTATTGAGATGATTATATGGCTTTTTTTTTCTTTTGTTGATGTGGCAATCTATATTGATTGGTTTTCAAATGTTAATCCAACATTTGATTCCTGAAGTAAACTTATCCTTGTTGTCCCTTTAATATATTTCTAAATTAGTTTTCAGACTTTCTATAAATTTTCTTTCTCAAAATATCTGTAATATTTTTATTCTAGTTGAACTGATATTAAATGTTTGGTAGAATTCATCCTTGAGGCTACTGGGGCTGGTTTTCCTNTCTTCAGAGTTTTCTATATAAAGAATCATGTCATCAGGAAAAAATTACAATTTGACTTCTTCATTCCCAATTTGAATGCCTTTTATTTTTCTCTCTTGCCTGATTGCTCTGGCGAAAACTTCTGATATTATGTTGAATAACAGTGTTGAGAGGGGGCATCTTTGTCTCATTCCTAATCATAGAGGAAAAGCTTTCAGTTTTTCACCATTTAGTATGATATTAGCTAAGGGTTTGGCATATAAAGCCTTTATTATATTGAGGTATTATATTCCTTCTTTATATATTCTATTCCTTCTTTACCCATTTTATTAAGAGTTTTAATCATCAATAGAAGTTGTAGCTTGACAAATGCCTTTACTGCATTTGTTGATATGATCATATGATTTCTATCCTTTATTTTGTCTATGTGGTGTATCACATTGATCAATCTGTATATGTTGAACAATTCTTGCACCCCTGGAATGAACCCCACTTGATCGTGATGTATAATCTTTTTAATGTATGCTTGTATTCCATATGCTAGTTTTTTGTTTAGGATTTTTGCGTCTGTATTCATCAGAGACATTGGCTGTAGTTTTATTTTTTTGTGTTATCCTTACCAAGGTTTGGTAACAAAGTAATGTTCGCCCACCTTCAGATGTTTCAATGTGTGGATTTCCTCAGACGCGTTTTTGTGGTGCACAGGGAACTCTTTGTTGAATTATAACTGTTGAACTTGTAACTTCAAGAGGAGAGGAGAGATCAAGAGGGGCCCCCTACACTGCCATGTTTCTGATTTCACCCTACAACTCCGGATCTCCCCTTCATAAGAATACATTGAAGGTGAGATCAAAAGGCAAAGTGGGCTCTCCACAACTTGAAAGATGTGCCTGATGTCGTAAATTGTATGTAGAAAATATATTTGTCCTCCCTCATTACATGAGAACATCATTACCAAAGAATTATGTCATGGACCTCAACTTCCAGGGTACCCTCCCTTTTAGAGATGGTATTTCTATATTATTTTAAGCATTAACATTATGTAAATACTTGGTTATTAAAAGGTCTTTGTCTTTGGAGTCAGAACAGGGTAAAGTTAGTTTTCATCTTGATGAATGAAGTTACTGGACAAATTAGTTTTCATCTTTAGTGGTCATCTGTAAAATCAGGATGTAAATTCCCAACTTATAAGATTTTTTGTGGGTGTTAAGTGAAAATAACTATTTATAACACATAATGTAGTTTAATAAATTAGTTTTATTCTTCTGAAAAAGAGCCTGATAAGAGCCACATAAGTGGAATGAGCAAAGTCACAGAGTACAATTCCCTGTAAAAAGCCATATTTATGGAGAGAAAACTTTGTTTTAG
>NW_017732280.1:88581-93778 GCF_001890085.2 Hipposideros armiger
TGATGGTGCCAACTTGGGCCAGTGAAGCAACGTCCTCCACAGCTAGACTGAAGAACAAAAAAAGGACGGCAACTTGTCTGTTCCCCTTCCCCAATTCCCTAGCACTATTCCCATCCCCCAATTCCCCAATAAAAATCTTAAAAAAAAGATTACAACATATGATGTATTTAAATGTATATTAAATGCATTAAATATGCATATATATATAGTGCTAAGTCAAATAATTGAATAAGATGACTATTATTCAAAAATCATTATTTCTTTAGCGTACCATATGGCTACTTACAGAATATAATTTTATAAATACAAGGGACATTAACAAGCACGGAATTAAGGATTCTTATTATTTTATGGAGAAAACAGAAACCAGAAAGGGGAAATAACTTGCCCTAAATCCCATGGTTTTGTTGGTGAGAGGGACTGTATCCATTTCTTGACTTCAACTGTGTTTTGAGTACTTGCTCTTATAACCCAAAGGCTTATCACATAAGTGAACTGATTTCCTGGTGTGGCAGGAAATTTAGTAAGTGTGTACTGTTCAGCCATTCTGTGGGAGGAAAAACAGGCAAAATGGAACTTGTGAAATAATTGCTACAGTAAGAAAAAGAATCCACTAGTCAGTTTCTCCTTTCCTTTGATGTCTGAATTTGCAGAAGCAACCTTTGGGATCAAAGAAATAAAAGATGTTTTCCAGTATCACCATGTGTGGAGGAGGCAGGATCAGGCTTGTGGCAATAATATGAAGTTCTTAGGCCTTAAAGGTTTCTTCATTAATTATCTTTGAAAAGTTCAGTTGTTTGCTCTGAACAAAATGAAAACATGGGCTGCAGGAACAGAATAAAATGTCCAACTCCTGGGAACTGCTCAAAATATTCCTCATAACCTTTACACTGGGCACAGTAAAATGTTAACAGCATTATTGGGTGGTGAATTTTACTTCCTTTTCCTCTCTATTTAAACCATCTTTGTATCCTGTCTCTCTCTGATTCTATGTCTGTCTCTCTGTTTGTCTCTGTCTCTCTCTTTATTACTGTTCAGTGCATCTTCAAAATCCATCTATGGCTTTTTATCTGCATTACTGCAAGCCCTTTGCTCACACTTAGTCTATTCTCTTTTTCACAGACATAGCCTTAAAATGGATTTCTCAAAATTCTTTCTGAGTAACCCTTTCTCTCAGTATTCTAGAGGATCAGGGAGAGAGGGTATTAGAGTGTTCAAGAGCTGTGTCACTGCTCTCAAATGTCTTTCTCTCCTGAAATGTTTGCCCTCTCAGTTTTCTAAGTGGCAAGTGAGAAAAATGCAGTTTTAAGTTAACTGGAATATGCCAAGTTATAAAAAACATGCTGTTTCATAAGGCATCATATAAAATGAATAATCTTTATATCCTCATTAGCAAGTGAGGAGTAAAATTTCAAGGTGGTTTTTATCTATATGCAAATATATCAGGTGTTTCTTTTGGAGTCTGCTTCAGAAGTAATTATATTTGGAATGTTGAGTGTATGTGCTCCCCTTTTTTTTTTTTTTTTTTTTTTTTTTTTTTTTTTTTAGCTGAGCCATCCTGCCAACTGGCAGCTCAGCGGCAGCTCAGCTCGGGCTGGGAATTGAACCACTGTAGCTCAGAGCTCGCATTCTTGAGTGAGCTCTTAACCAACTGAGTCACTCGGCCAGACTCCCCCACACCTTTCTTTTTATATGTATATGTCATCCTAAAATAGCATTGGCAATTGCACTGAAGTTACAGATAAAGTGAAGGCCCAAGTGTTTTTCTTTTTTCTTTTTTGACATACTTAGCAAAGCAATAGCATTGGGTATATTATAAACATCAATAGTCTAGTTTAATTATATACGTTGTTTTCATATCTGTGTGGTCAAATAATCGATAATGCCTCTGTGGCTTATGTATTTTGCAGAATATGTCTTTCAATTATCACATAAATAACCAAGCCCTTCCTGAGTAGAAGGTCATAAAAGCAAAAGAAAGCACATAGCCAGTATTTTATTGTTCATGTCTTCTCATCAATTGCCTATTTTATATACAGAAATGAATCCCATTTTAGCTTATATACATGCTCTTTAGCCTAGTTGGGAAGTCAATTTACAGTAAAATGATCATGATTAAAAATCACTGCCAGATAGTATTTTCCACTTTGACAAAAGCCTTCATTATCTTCATCCAGTGGAACAGTACAAATCTTGTTCCATTTTGGGGTCAAAATGTGTTTGTTGCTACTTGTTTTGTTTCATAGGAAGGCTTCTGTTGTGCCTCAAATCACAGCAAATACAAAATCATCTGTTTTGTTTGTAAAAATGGTGAAAATGACAGGCCTTTTCTAGGATGTCCAAGTCCAGCTGTTGTGTAATTATAGGCTCTCCAGCTGCTTTCTGAAATTTTGGGTGAGCAGAAATTCACTGCTTCATAAGGAGACTGTTCTTTTCCTTTTTTTGTCAACTGTATTGAGATATAATTGACATATTCTACTGTATACGTTTAAGGTATACAGTGTGCTAATTTGCTAGACATATATATATATATATATATATTGCTAAATGAATACCACAATAAGATGAACACATTCGTCACCTCACGTAATTACCTTTTTTTGTAGTGAGAACATTTAAGATTTACTCTCAACTTTGAAGCACATATACTGTATTAACTATAGACACCATGCTGTACATTAGATCCCTAGAAGAATTTCATCTTATAAGTGGAAGTTTGTACCCTTCAACAACATCTCTCCATTCCCCACTCCCACCCACTCGGGCTCTGTTTCTATGAGCTTGACTTTTTTTGGATTCCACACATAAGTGAAATCATACAGTATTTGTTTTTCTCTGTCTGGCTTATTTCCCTTAGCATAATGCCCTCAAGGTCCATCCATGTTACATATTGCAAAATGTTCTTCTTTTTCCATTCATCCTGCGGTGGTACTTAAGTTGTTTCCATATCTTAGGTATCGTGATCAATGAATATGGAAGTAGAGCTATCTCTTCAAGATAGTCACTTCATTTCCTTCAGATAAATACCCAGAAGTGGGATGGCAGGATCATGTGGTACTTCTATTTTTAATTGTTTGAGAAACCATCATACTGTTTGTCATACTAGCTGCACCAATGCACATTACCACCAACGGTGTACAGGAGTCCCTTTTCGAAGAGACTATTCTTAATTCCAGGCAGCTAGGTTAAAATTATTTGTTTTTTTAATCCAAATATCTTCTTCTCTGTCACCCCTCCATTCATTCTTCTTGTTTCTCACAAAGCTTCACAGACCTGGTTTAAACTGCATGACTTTTGTGGTCTTGAAAGCAGCTCGCTTTGCTGTTCAGCACGTCTTCTCCTGCCCGAGCCCAGCAGCCTCCATTTACAGAGCCACCATTCTAGCGCCCCACTTCCAGCCTTCTCCAGCTAGTCTTTGCTCTCCCTTAGATGCCTCAAGAATGCTGAGTTTTCCTCTATAGTGACAGAAAAGAAGTGTCACAGAAAGAGAAAGACAGACAGTGAAAGATGTATAAAAAAAGATGCACATAGAGAAACAAAGACACAGCATTAGCAGAAAGCAGATGTACCAGAAAGGAAAAGTGTAGCCAAGGGCTGGGTAGGCACATTCCTATAGATTTCTCAGTTATTTATGTATTTATGTATTTATTTATTTATTTAAGCTGAGCCATCTTGCCAACTGTTGGCAGCTCAGCAGCAGCTCAGCTTGGGCCGGGAATTGAACCAGTGACCCTGTTGCTCAGAGCTTGCACTCTTGAGCGAGCTCTTAATCAACTGAGCCACTCACCTGGCCTCAGATTTCTCTGTCATGATAGTTTACATTAAATTTTTTTTTTTTTTAAGCTGAGCCTTCCTGCTACCTGTTGGCAGCTCAGCGGCTGCTCAGCTCGGGCCGGGACTCGAACCACTGTTGTTCAGAGCTCAAACTCTTAAGCGAGCTCTTAACCAACTGAGCCACTCAGCCGGCCCTTTATATTAACTTTTAATGGAGACCCTGGTAAATGTATTTTGGCTATCTCTTAACACTGTTGATTCATAGTGAGCTTTTAGCCAAAACAATGCCCTCCCCCTATTTTTTAAACAAACACAATAGTATTTTAGCATTCATTGAGATCTGACTCTGTGCCTGAACATCATTTAAACTCATTTAACTCAACAACATTCATCACAGGTCAGTACTCTTTTTATTTATTTATTTATTTTATGTTATTGTTAGTTTCANATGGTCTAATGAAATGATTCAGTGGTTTCCTTTGTATAATATTTAAGTGTCCTAAAACGTAATTTATCCAAAGAACCAGAGGTAGTATTGTCTTATTGTAGTTCAACTGATTTTTAAACGTATAGCCAAGAAATATTTTCATTTGAATTCGATTACCGAGTTCTTTATGATACTAGTGGACAATGTTTCATTAAGCCATTTTTAGGTGACACTATTGAAGCCATATCATAAACACTAAAGAAAATGTTTATATTCCTATCAGCTTTTATACACAATTCATCTAAAAACTTAACTCAGGGTTTCTAACTCCAAAACTTTCACTAGGAAGGTGACATATTATAGTGATAAGAATACAGGCATTGGAGTATCAAAAGTGGCTTTAAATCATGACTTACCCCCTTCTAGATGTGTGACACTGGATGTATTAATTAACCTTTTTATGCCTCAGTTTTCTGTGTTGTTAAATAGCAACAGACAGTTTTTAATCTCGTAAAATTTATGTGAAAATCAAATGAGATTATAGATGTAAACTGCTTATCACATTGTCTGGCACTCTTTGAACACTTCATAGATCTTAGCTATTAGTTTTATTGTGAGGATATGATATTACTGTATTTCATTTAAGAATGCAGCTTGATTAAGGAAGACCTCATTCTCTCTGGCTCTGATTCTTTAGGTATCGTTCATTTGAGCATGTATTTCTATAAGCAGATATAGAGCAGCTCTTACCGGAGCTGTGCCTCATGGTCATTTTCCCTAGAATTACTTTCAAGGCATGCCCTCTGACCACATATATGTACACTTGTTCTTGAATCCAGTACAAAGCATACATTTATGCATGTTCAATTTTATGAGTTTGGATTCTTTTGATATTATGCCTGTCTACCTTTCATCCTTTTATGTATCATAATGGTTATCATGTTTATCCATGAATAACGGTGTTCATTCAGGTCATTGATAAAAATGTTACACTCA
>NW_017732280.1:99238-140257 GCF_001890085.2 Hipposideros armiger
AAGAGTGGGATTGCTGGGTCATAAGGTAGTTCCATTTCCAGTTTTTTGAGATACCTCCATACTGATTTCCATAGTGGCTGCACCAGTCTGCAGTCCCACCAACAGTGCACCAGGGTTCCCTTTTCCCCACAACTTCGCCAGCATTTGTTGTTTGTTGATTTATTGATGATAGCCATTCTGACCGGGGTGAGGTGGTATCTCATTGTGTTTTTTATTTGCATTTTCCTAATGCTAAGTGAGGTGAACATTTTTTCATATGCCTGTTGGCCATCTGTATGTCCTCTTTGGAGTACTCTTTTTATTATATTCATGTTATAGATAAAGAAATGGCAACACACAGAGGCTAGGCAACTTGCTCCTGTGTATAAAATGAATAAGTGGCACAGCGAAAAGTCCAGCCTGTCCTCTGGCTGGACTGACACAGTTTTGATAAAATGTACTTTTTATGAGATCCAGACTGCATTTTATTGTATTTATTTTTTTTTGATAAATTTGATTCATTATTGTATCCTGTCATTTTTAATCCTAACTTGCTCCTTTTGTTGGCTATTTCTCTGTTTCTTTTAATGAGCAAATAATAAGCATATCACTTTTTCCTCTTTCAAAGCATTCACGGACTTGAACAGAATGGTCATGCACCATTGACATTAAATGGGATCTGTGCTGAGCCTTTTCTCCAAGTGATATTGATCAATATGTCTATACCCTTTACATTGGAACATTTACCTATTTAAATGTCATCTAGAATTAATTAGTATCCAGATATATTTTTCCTTATCAAGGATATTAAGATAGACTATTTCTATAATATTCTTGGCTATAATTCATTTATACCAAGTGTTTTTATTCTAATGGTTTTACCAGTAGCCCTATCAAATGATTTGAGTAAAATTATCTACACTTGAATATCTCCCAAGTAGTTTCAATGGGATAATTTTCAAAGGGAATTGACATTTCAATGATTCTGAGTTATGTAAAATAGTTTTCTACAATTAGAGATTCTTCATCTGATCCTGAAAATACAGACATAAAAATGTAAAGACCTGTGTGTATGTATGTCCGTATGGGTACACATAGTCATTCACATGTATATGTATAAAAACTTTAGATGTATACACTTAATCCAACTTTATAAAATTTGAATTTTACAAATAAAAATTTGGCTACTTATAGTATTAATTATAGTTCCAATCCCGGCAGATTTTCAGAACTCAGGTAGTGACAGTGGCTCAAGTAGTGACGAACAGTATTCCTGTCACTTTTCTGTCTTTTAGAATCATCCAAGTTCTAATCTTGTATCATAGTGAGTTACATGGCCCTTTTGTCTTTGAGAAAAGCTTAGGTAGCTAGGAAGTGAGTTGAATTTCAAAATCAAAGTATAGGCTGTTTTAAGCTTCTACCTTAACCTCTCAATTTCTTTCCAAATGGACTCTCAATAAGTAGAATTAAAAATTATTGATGTTGCAAGCAATATTGAATGCCTGGCTTTCAGTGGGGGTGTTTGGACAACTTATGGTCAGTAAGACAGGTGTTAAACCTTGCCTGGGTGTTTGATTAAATGCCAGTCCATGACAAGTACTCAGTGAGAAATGCTTGAACAAGTGGTGCCCGTTTGATGTCCACTGGCAACTGCATAAATTGTCCAACTTCCTTATGTTTGTTTCTGCAGCTTCTTTCTCTGTTCGGAGAGGGAAAGGCTTATCCATTTTACAAGCAGAAGATGGTCAGAGGGTGAAAGAAAATTAGCATGTACTTTGGTAATTGCTCAATCATCTCCTCCCAAAATCACTGCAAATGACTCTTTTTCTTTGCAGGAATAATTGCACATCTGCTTTTCAAAACACAAAAGCTGGTTTTGCCTTTGTGCTTAAAATGTGATGTGGAGAATTTGGGGATCATGCAACCACATATTTACATAATCAAATGGCAAACTGCAATTTATTTTAAGCTCATGGATTCTTTGTTTTTCTTTACCCAACAATCATGTAAACAATGCCAAAAGCACGTGTGCCTGTCTGACACTTGGGGGGTTAGGTTTAATTTGTATAACACTGTATCAAGGACACATGGCAGAGTAATGGATACAAATGGTTCTAGGACATTCTACTGAAAATCCCTCTTATTTTCTGGTACATGCCAAACCCACTTTTAGAATTTTTTTCCATCTACCCAACCTTGTGCACATTACAATTTGTGTTCCCCAGAGGGAAAAGAAGTATAAGTGTTCTTGTTGATGATCTAAGAAATGTGAATAACGTTGTTGGCAGATGGTTCACACATTTCATTCTGAAATATCTTATAGTGACAAATAACAAAGTGTGTATAATTAGCTCTATGCAGATGGCATGCCAAGTATTGATATTCATCTCTGCAGACTTTGTACAAAGGCACTATTTAAGAGTCAAGATGCAAAGACATCCCATGAACCTTCTAAAGAGGAACTAAGCAAGGTTTTGCCATGGCTCTCATGTAAGCCTTTTTTAGACCAAGTTTCCTATTCTAGACCCATTTTGAATCCTATGGAGAGGAGACCCCACAGTGAGCTGTGTCTATACATAACTGATTGGACTGTTTTGATGGAAATGGCAGAAGCATGCACCATGAATATAGGGGCCTTTGTTTATTGCATTAAGCCTTAGTCCCCTTTTTTCTTTTCCTCTGTCCAGCCAAGCCTTTGCACCTGCAGCTCTCTTTACGAAGAATGTTCTTGGCTACAATCAGGTTTTAGCTTAAATGTCACTCCCTTAAAAAGGCTTTCCCTGACCACCCACACACTTCTATTCCTTCCTGCTACTAATTCCTCTCATATTGTCCTGGTTTATTTTTCTTTTAGTTTTTATTGTTATATTTTAGATAAGTGGTAGGTGAGGACCTTGACCATCTGGTTCACTACCATATCCCTGGCCTCAGTTACAGTGCAGGGCATATGCGAGGTCCTTAAATATTATTTACACGAATGGCTTTTGTAACTTTCTCCTCCCTGGTCAAAGTAATCAATATGTTTAAGCTAATTCCTTTTCTGCATTTATCCAGTATTAGTATATATGGCCAAAGGTAACAAACACACTGAGCTAATACTATCTCTGCCATAAAGATTTGATTTTTTTTTCAGTATTTGCTTTCATTTAGTTTGATAGCTACATATGGTAGAGAGAAAATGCGAGAGAACAGGACTGCACATAAATAGAAACCAGAGTTTGACATACCTGTTTATTTTCTTTTATAGTTTTCCATTAAACACGTATTTAGTGTGTTTAACCTATTTACATATTGTCTACTATGAGGCCTTGTGCCTAACAGATACTTTGTGGTATTAATGACATACTGGGTATACTGGAAAGAAAAGTGTTGGCTTATTGAAGAGACTGGATGCCTAGTTCTTCCTTTTGGTTCCTTCATCAATTTACTATTATAATTAAAACAATATTCTGTGTCTGGACTCAATATTTTATATATATGAAGATATTTATAATATATGTCTCTGAATTTGGTGGGGCTAATGAAGACAATGTAATCCAAGGAAATAGAAGTAGGCATTATTTTGCTTTTACTTTGAATTATTCTTTTAAAGACTAGCATCTCTGAATTTCCATCTTAGTAATATTGTATTTTCTTTTTTCTCATTTTTTTTGTATTTTCTTATAAATTGTCATATGTTTCATGGTGTGAATCAATACTTAAAATGATTTCCCCCCCATCTCAGCCCACTGAACTTTTGAGGGTTCTGTTTCTTTAAAGTAATTTGAGTGTTTGTTTTGATTCATAATCTTGTTCCAGATCTCAAATATTTGCACCTCCGGTTTTAAGCAGGAACAGCTGAAAATTTGGAGAACTCACTCAGTGAAACATAAACAACAGGTTTAAAGTACCGAAATGGAACAGTACCTTCTTCCCCAGTGTCTTCTTAATTGTTAAATTTAAAAGCTTTAGACTGAGTATCATAAAATGCAATGATTGCCCCAGCTGGGATTCTGCTGTTTTCCAGTTTCTTCATATATTTTTTAAAAATGCAACTGTTTTTGTTTTTAAGAATGTTGCAGGCTCTGTGTATTTTCTCTGTTCCCTAAGCTTTTAGTGCACAAGGGGATCCTTAGAATAGCCTTATTTTCTACTCTCAGTGCAAAAAGTTGGGCCCATTAAAGTCGCCAAATCTCTAAATTCTTAATCTACATGGACTCCGTGGGCATCCAACTGCTGTGAATGGAGAACAGCTGATCCTAATTGCTCCCTAATGCAAGGGCTTCCTGGAAAGCAGCTTTCTACTTCAGAAGCCATAAGAAGCCCAGCCACGGAGGTGGATATGCTAGCAGCCATTATTGAAAGTCTCATATACTACAGCGACACAAGTCAATTTCCAGGTCACGTGCCACTTTGAGGTACTGAATGGTGATCTTGGCTGTGTGTTCTAGTATGATGAAAGGCACATGTATACACTAGACTAGAACTTAACAATACATATTTTGCTTTAGTTGGAAAAAAGAAACTATTAAAGAAAACATGAATAAATTAATAATTTCTTCTACTTTTATGGGTACCCAATTTAATTCATTTTCTCCTCATTTCTGTCATAATTTTGGGTTCAACTTCAGGGTCATTGTCTCCAGAGTCTCTCCTAAGCCAATCATGACCAGAATAAGATGAATTTAGTTGCCTGCCTGCTTCCTCCACTGATGAGCTTGGAAATTAATGGAGGCTTCAGAGGATCCAGTTGAATGATAAAATGGAGACTGTCGTTTAAGTTTTTTAAAAATTGTATAGTTGGTATACAACATTAGATTAGTTTCAGGTGTACAATATAGTGATCTGACAGTTATATACGTTAAGGTGATCACCATGCAAGCTTATCACAATATTACTGACTATATTCTCCTTTACCTTTTTCACTGATCTTCACTGCTCCCCCTCCCCTACCCCCGACCTCTGCCCAGCCCTCACCTCTCTGGCAACCACCAGTTTGATTTTCGTTACTATGATTCCATTTTTGTTTTGTTCATTTGTTTTTTAGATTTCACATATAAGCGAAACCATAGAGTATTTGTCTTTCTTTGTCTTTCTCTGTCTGACATATTTCACTTAGTATGGTACCCTTTAGGTCCATCCATGTTGTTGCAAATGGTAAGATTTCATTGTTCTTTATTGCTGAATAATATTCCATTGTTTCTCTCTATATATACCATATATTCTTTACCTATTCATCTATCAGTGGACACCTAGGTTGCTGCCCTATCTTGCCTCTTGTGTATAATGCTGCAGTGAATGTAGGGGTGCATGTATCTTTTCGAATTAGTGTTTTCATTTTCTTTGGATAAACACCCAGAAAAGGGATTGCTAGGTCATATGGTAGTTCTATTTTCAGTTCTTTGAGAACTCTCCATACTGGTTTCCATAATGGCTGCACAAATTTGCAGTCCTTCCAACAATGCACAAGGGTTCCCTTTTCTCCACATCCTTGCCAACACATGTTATTTGTTGATATTTTTACAATAACCATTCTTACTGGTGTGAGATGTTATCTCGTTGTGGTTTTGATTTATATTTCCCTGATGATTAGTGACTCTGAGTATCTTTTCACATGTCTGTTGGCCTTCTGTATGTTCTCTTCGGAGAAATGATGCAATCAGGAGACAAGATAAACATGAGATATATGAGTCTGATCCCAGTGTAACATGACATACTTTTTATAACTAGAAGGATTACACTGTAAAGTAACAATGAAAGTATAGTATAGTAAACACATAAACCAGTAATAGTTGTTTATTATCATTATCAACTATTATATAGTAGCATGCGCTATATTTTTATACAACTGGCAGAGTAGTAGGTTGTTTTACACCAGCATCACCACAACTACATGAGTAATGAATTGTGCTATGATGTTATGACAGCTACATCTCTAGGCAATAGGCATTTTTCAGCTCCATTATAATCATATGGGATCACCATCATATATGCAATCTGTCTTTGACCAAAACCTTTTTATGCAGCACATGACTGTGCCTGGTCCAATCACAGATAAATGGTGACCCATAGATGAACAAATATTTCTGACTATCCAACACCTAAAAGTATGCCTGGTACATAATTACCATTCAATAAAAGCTATTGAATAAAGGCATAAATTCCACAATGAAATGCTTCCCAAAAATGTGCTATGAAATCTGGGCAACCTTGTAATATGGTTTTTGAAGAACTATAGCAAAGTGACCAGAAAAGAGAAAATCCATTTTCTGAAACTCAAGGCTCTTAAAATAAAGTGAAATATTCCATTCTCCTGGTGTAGGAGCAGACAGAGGTACCATTTCTTTCTTGAGTTTTGACAGCCACATTTGTGTCAAAACTGCACCAGAGCCTACAAGGTTCTACTGAGATTGTTTTTAAGACCTTGGCTTAGCAGGATTACAGCGGTTACTCAGAGCAAACGGTGTTCTCACTGGGCTCTTTGTGACCAGACTCTTTATTTTGGGCCATATGAGTCAGTCTCAATCGCACTCTGAGTTCCGACTAGTTTCACTGAGCTCTTATTGTTGAATTTTCCTTGTTATCCTAGGATTTGTAACCAAATAGGGCTTTGCATAAGGTTGTTACACCAAGGTGTTTGTGTAATCAAGCTATCTTTGTATAAGCTATTTATACAAATACAGTAAAACCTTGGATTGCGAGTAACTTGGTTTGTGAGTGTTCCACAAAACAAGCAAACGTTTCTAATACATTTTAACATGGTAAAGAAGCGATGCCTTGCAATACGAGTAGTTTGTTTCCAGAACAAATTATGCTCACAAACCAAGATATTACTGTATACAATTTTATATAGTAAATACTTAGACTTAGGTTTTTGTATAAGGTCATCAGACCTTTAGGTCTGAAAATATGCCATTTGGTAAATATTTTTTTGCCATTAACCTGTTTATTCCCTGCTGCTTGCTTTGCTTTTGTTGTTGTCTGTATATATGTATAGTCTGGTTTTATAAATTTTTGCTGTTTGCCGGATTTTATTCTTTCTGTTGAATCTATAAAAGGATATTTCATAGGGAATAAATGGAAGCATAAGTCTCAATTCCAATGCAAGGCAGCTCTGAAGGCTAATGGTTTGTAAGACTGGTGACTAATTGATGAAAAATTAGTTGATCAAACTTGGCCCTGTTTAAGCAACTATAAATCTTTTCTGAGACCCCTCCTTGTTTGTGAAAGAAGTCAACTTATAAAAGAAGTTTCCTTGGTGTAGTCTGCATTCCAGCATCACCACAGTCAGGTTATTGGTCATATGGCCCCTGCCTAGTATCTGCTTGGTTTGGGAACCCAAGGAATTATTTGCAAGCATGTGCTGTTGACCAATCATAGTTGCCTTTATTTCTTGTCTGCTTTAGGTTTGTCTATGTCAAAGCAACAACCTCTTATTGGAAGAACTTCCTGCTCCCCCCAAATCACTTTATAAAATCTTCAGTTTGTTGTTCCTGATCAGCATAGCTCTCCCTGATTATAAAAATCAATAATTTGCCTTTTTATTTCAGATGTTGACAGGTAGTCTCATAATCCTTTGACAATTCTGGCTTTGTCACTATCTGGAATATAAAGAGAAAGATAAATTTACTGCTTATTAGAGTAAGGCAGAACTATATTGGTCAGGCCCAGTCTACCCAAGGATATAAACCTGTTAATTTTGTATTTTTGAGAAGCATGGAGCTTGGGGATAGGCAGATATTCAGAGGTGTAAATGACTTGACATATCTACGAGGTCAGACAATGAAGTTTGCAAACTTGTTGCAATGCTGTTTCTAGCCTTTTTTGATATTACAGGGATTAGTCATTATGAATTTGTACCAACTGGACAAACTGTTAACCAAGTTTACTATTTGGAAGTGCTGAAAAGGCTGCGTGAAAAAGTTAGATGACCTGAACTTTTCACCAATTCATGGCTCTAGCATCATGACAATGTACCAGCTCACACAGCATTGTCTGTTAGGGCATTTTTAGCCAGTAAATAGATAACTGTATTGGAACACCCTCCCTACTCACCTGATCTGGCCCCCAATGACTTCTTTCTTTACCTGAAGATAAAGGAAATATCGAAAGGAAGACATTTTGATGACATTTAGGACATCAAGGGTAATATGACGACAGCTCTGAGAGCATTCCAGAAAAAGAGGTCCAAAATTGCTTTGAAAGGCGCTGACATCGGTGTATAGCTTCCCAAGGGGAGTAATTTGAAGGTGACTGGAGTGCTATTGAGCAATGAGGTATATAGCCTTTTTTCTAGGATGAGTTCATGAACTTAATTGTCAAACCATGTATATACTCATGTGTAGTAACTACTGATTATTTGGCTTGAATATTTATTGGAATGAGTTCATTCTTGATTGTTCGACTTTCTAAAGCCAAGGACTATTGCTGATTGAGTTGTAAAGTGTGTTCACAGATTTTTAGTGATGGATAAATGGGTTTAAAACTGGTTCTGGAGGCTTCTTGTTAACATGGATGCAGAACAATTAGTCATTTCCCAGAAATGTGGGAATCTCTTTTTATTTTAAGTCCCCTATTTTCTTTCTCATTCAGCCAAAGCTGCCTCTGTCAAGAGAAGGGTTTAGTGACTTCAGCATTATTGATATTTTGGATCAGATATTTCTTTGTTGTGTGCATTTGTGGTGGGGAGGTTGTGCTGTGCATTGCAGGATGTTTAATAGTATTTCTGGCTTCTACCTAATAGATGGCACCACTCTTCCAGTCATGACAACCAAAAATGTCTCCAGACTTTGCCAAATGTCCCCAGTGGTGTCAAGGAGGCGATGCAAAGTCACCACAGTTAAAAAACATTGACGCAGAGAGATGAGTGTCTCTAGTGAACCCTGGCCTTAAGCAGGGACATAGGCTAATCTGAAGGGCCAAATTTTAAATAAGGAAAGCATGAAGAGAAGAATAAAATAGAAGAGTATGCAAAGGATTGTGTGAAATACAGGAAATCTTGCCATCAGCAGCTTGTTGCAAGGTTCTTGTGTAAGCAGTAAATTTCCATGGACTGTCTGCTTTTGGGGGTTCGCTGAAACCTTGTTTTTTATCTAAAAGGGGTAACTTTCCAGTTCAGCTATAGGTTCCTTCCATTTTTTCCCCAGACAATTGGATCTGATAAAGACAGTAACGTATCTGAGTAAGAGGCAAAGCCTTGCATAATTCAAAATTATGAATAATTGTTCCAGTTAAATATATCCTTGTATCACTGGATAAATATGTTGGGATATTCTAGGTAGGGAACACAAATCTAAAAATATTTTTTGTTTTGTTTTGATTTTGCCTCAATGAATATTGTGGATTTTTATAGGGACATGATTCAGCCAATCTAGAAAATAAACAACAGTGATATATTTATAAATGATAGAGGCAATTAAATAAAATCCACTTGGAGATACTCAAACATTCTTTATGTTATGGTTCTAATCCATGCTATACCCTTATAAATATATTAAATAGTATATAAATTATGTAAAAGTTATAAAATATTAAAGTTACCTGAGACCCTGCCATTCAGATAAAAATCCTGCTAACATTTGGTTATGATTTTCTCTGTCCTTTCTCTGTGTTCACACACATATATAAACACATTAAATTATATGTAAATGACATCATGTCTTAGGCAACTTCTCATGTCAATAGGTATACTGTGTGTATGTGTGTATATAATCATAGTATCTAAGTATTTTTCCATTACATATTTGTCCATAGTTTAAATGTTTAGTTATCTATTGATGGGCATGCAGGTTGTTTACAATATTTTTTTTTTACTCAAATCACACTAGCATAAATATCCATTTATCTGTGCCTTTTTATAGCTATTACTGTAGGGCCAAATTGTCTATGTATTGAAATTTTGATTCAGAGTGCCAAAATGGCCTTTAGAATTTCCTATCTGAGTTAGTACTCCTAAAAAGATGCAAGTTGATAACCTTATGTGATTAAGGGCAGCTTGACTTACTCAGAGAAGATACCTGGAGAATGGACTAATTCAAAAGGAAAGAAACATTGATATGATTTGTAGGAATCCTTCTGAAGTCCCATACAGAAAACACCATTTATGCCAACCTAGGAAAGCGATACATTTATATGGGCTGAGAAACATGGTGTTTAGTGTAAAGTTGAATGAGTTAGCTAATGATTTCTTTTTTTCATTGGTATGAATGATTTCCTCAAGGAATTGGTTAGGGCCTTTGATTGCTAGCTTTCATTGTAATTATAGGGATAATAAGTGGACATAAAATGATTCAAGCGCTCGGAATACATAAAATCCTTTTTAATAGTAACAATTTACATATTTAATCTTTTAATTTTACCTTGATATAATGCTTATATAGCCAGACACCACCTGATTAGCCCCTGGGGAAAATCCAAAAGAAGAAACCATTATTATGAGGTAAAAACAACAAAGGAGAGGATGAAAAGAGAGCTGTTTTCTATGGGGATGGGGTAAAATGTCAGAAAGGAATTGGTTAAAGAAAAAGAAAACTTGCTGAATTTTACTGGAAGAAATTACACATTTATTACAGAAAAGAGAATGAAAAATTAAAATTTGACTCTCTGATCACTGTAATTATCAGTAATGGTCAATGGTAATTATTATAATTTAGAAAAATGAAGGAATCTGGCTGGCACTCAAGGATTTAATTACCATGTTATGACCACACCATTTGGAAAGCTTTAATTTACATTCATGGAGATGAATCATTTCTTTCTGATGTAATGAGAAGAAAACAAATTTCCTTTGCTTTACTTATATCTTACAATCTACTGGAGAAATTTCTCATTCAGATTCTTCTTATGCAAATGATCTACATTATTATCACAGAGGTTTACCACAGTTTTCTCTCCTTTGTTGTAAATTACTTTTTGAGGAAACTATTTACATTTCTAATTTAGTGGCCTGTATCTCACCATTGAATAGCGAGCTCTAGCTATAATCCACTTGCTAAAGTGGAGCAACTCATTGGTTAAAACATAATAATATTTCTGTTTTATATTTATGGATGACTTTATACTGTTCCTCTGATAAGAGCTTATACATTCATTATGTCACAGCTTTACTGCATTAGTTTATATATCCTTACTTTTCAGATAAGAAATCTAAGAGAATTGAAGATTTTTTTTCCTATTTTTTTCTCCTTTTTTCATTCTTGAGCCAATAGTCATTTCTACGATGTGATGCAAGTGTCTAAGTTTATTTTCCTAGAGATTATTCTTTATACTAGTGATATATTAGATAAACCATCTTTCCTCTTGGAGTTGAAATATCACTTTTTTACATATTAATTTTTCCTATACATCTGGATCTATTTATCCGTTCAATTCAGTATGCATGTATTGTTCATGGACTCTACTTGTACTCTTTTTTCAACACTATCCTATTTTGATCACAAATATATAGTCAATTTAAGTATCACATAAAATAGATACTCTTCTAACACACTGATATGAATAATACAGAAGAATTTCTAAAAGACAGTATAAAAATTTAAATATGTAATAGATGATAGATAAGGATGTAAACTGATAAACCAGAGGGAGAATTGCCATAACCTCAGTAACAGTGAAATTACTGTGAGTTAAAATTCAATGTGAGACTCATTTTTACGCATTAATGAAAGAATGGAAAGAAGAAAGCAAGCATTGAAAAATAAAAAAAGAAGAAGGAAAGAGATCTAAGTGATGGCATAAGAATTTCTAGCTCTAATCCTCTCCCTGGACACACCAATTTGAACAACTATCCAAGTATGAAAATACCTTCACAAGAACTAAGGATTCTAGGGGAAGGATTATGGCAACTGGGTGAAACACAGCAATAAGATGCATTGAGAGGCGTAGGAAAGATAGATTCACATCACCCCAGCACACTGCTCTTAAGCGCAGGCAGCCCAGGGCAAAGGAAAACTACTTCCTCGTGGCAGAGGAGTGAAGTCAGCACCCACCTTCCCTGCAGACCCCAGAGTCAGCTCATCCTAGCACCAGAACTACTCTTGCAGCCCTACGTGGCTCCCTGCAGACCCCAGCTCACCACAGTGCCTACTGATTCAGTAATCAAAATTCCCCCAATAAAGAAAAGTCCAGGAATACATAGTTTCACAGTAATTTCAACCAAACATTTAAGGAGAATTAACACCAGTCCTTCTCAAAGTCTTCTAAAAATTGAAGAGGAAGACACATTGCTAAGCTCATTTCATGAGACCAGCCTTACCCTGATTCCAAAGGCAGATAAAGACACTACAAGAAAGAAAAACTACAGGCCAATATTTTTGATAAATATATATGCAAAAATTCTCAATAAATTATTAGCAAACTGAATTTAGCCGCATGTTTAAAAGGATCAGATACCATGATCAAGTAGGATTTATCCCTGGGATGTAAGGATAGTTCAACATATGCAAATCAGTAAAAGTGATGCATCATTATTAATAGAATGAAAGATAAAGATTATATGATCAACTCCATATATACAGAAAAGCATTTGACAAAATCCAATATCCTTTAATAATTAAAAATTCAACAAATTGGATATAGAAATTACGTACCTCAACATAATAAAGGCCATATAGGAAAAGCCAACAGCTAACATTATATTCAATATTGAAAGGTTGAAAACTTTTCTTCTTAAATCAGGAACAAGACCAGGGTGCCCACCCTAACCACTCCTGATCGACATAGTACTTGAAGCTGTAGCTACAGCAGTTAGGCAAGAAAAAGAAGTAAAATACATCCAAATTGGAAACGAAGAAGTAAAATTATTTCTGTTTGCAGATGACATGATTTTATGTATAGAAAATCCTAAAGATTTCACCAAAAAATGGTTAGATCTCATCAACAAGTTTAGTAAAGTTGCAGGATATACAAAATCAACATACAGAAATCAGTTGTGTTTCTATATATGAATAGCAAAATTCCTGAAAACAATAAAGAAAGCAATCCCATTCACAATAACATCAAAGCCAATAAAATACTTAAAATGAATTTAACCAAAGAGGTGAAATATCTGTACACTGAAAAGTAGAAGACATTGATGAAGAAAATTGAAAAAGATACAAATAAATGGAAAGATATTCCATGTTCATAGATTGAAAGAATATTTTTAAAACGTTCATATTGCCCAAAGCCATCTATAGACTCAATGTAATCCCTATCAAAATTCCAATGGCCTTTCTTACAGAAATAGAAAAAAAATAACACTTAAAATTTGTATTCAACCACAAAAGACCCCAAATAGTTAAAGCAATCCAGAAAAAGAACAAAGCTAGAAGTATCACACTTCCTGATTTCAGACCATGCTACATAGCTATAATAATCAAATCAGTGTGGTACTGACATAAAAACCAATGGAACACAACTGATTGCCCAGAAATAAGCCCATGTATATATGATGAACTAATATTTGACAAGGGAGCCTAGATACTCAATGGGGAAAAGATAGTCTCTCTAATTAATCGTTTTGGGAAAACTGGGTATCCACATGCAGAAGAGTGAAATTGGGACCCTATATTGCACAACTCACAAAAATTAACTCAAAATGAATTAAAGATGTAAGTAGAAACACTGATGAAGTTGGGATCATTCTCAATTTACAAATAAGCTGACTCATAGAAGTTAGATGCACATCAATATCACATGGCTAGTGAGTGAAAAACTTGGATTCAATTACAGATCTATTGGAATTCAAAACTCAGGCTCTTAACCTCTGCTTTCTTTCCAGTAAATCTTGCCCTTTATATAATTCTCATATGCTGTTATTACATCTTACATACTAGCAAATACGATTTTCTTTCCTTACATTGAAAACAATTCCACTTTGATAACAATGGCTTTTGCTTGTAATTATTATTTACTTTGATGATAATAATGGCAGTGAGTTTAGAGTAATTCTCTATTTCTGAACCTTTGTGTTATATATACGGTGCTAAAAAATCATCAATTACAAATAGGGAAAATGATTCAAAGGGGGTAAATTGCCCATTTTTACACACTTATGGAGTAAGCTGTCAGTTGCACTTCACTTCAATTCATTTGCTCTTTGCACCAATATATGCTGTCTCTTGATCACATTTTTTTCTATGCCTGTGAAATGTCAGTGTGATTAAATGACATATGATAACTCTGGCAACTTTGACATGTCAACTTCTGATCCATTCTTCATTCATTACCCCTTTAATTTGCTAAGCAATCACATATTTGCACTTACAGTGTGGCAATGTAATTCATGCCAACTTCTCTCCTTAGGGCTGGTGTGACCTCAATGCCTAATACAGCCTCCATCTGTTCCATTTCAGCTACTGTTCTCTGGTCCAAAACCTCCTTCCTCAGCTATTACTGGCTGACCTCAGGTCCCCTTGCACAGCCCATTGGCCATATGCAGTGCATTTCAGTTACCCACAAAGTTAGAGTTTAAAGTACATTTTCTTTGCCCTTCCTCCCCTATGCTCTACCACAGCATCACCATCTGCCTGCTAGTCAGAGACCCTTTTCTGATCTCTGAAATGTAAATGTCCTGGGGAGAAGGTAAACCATACCTCTTTATTCTAGCCAGCCCTCGGGGGCCCAGTTCCCAGTCATTAAAAACCTCAGCTACATCTAGTATATCTATTAGGCATAAGGCACTGTGGGAGTCTTTAGAGAATATCTCACATTGACTCATTTGCTCCCCAGGCAACCAAAGAACCAGAGCAAAGTTATATATTGTCACGGCATTTATTGAGCCTGATTCTGTCCTCAGTTTGCAGGCGAGTATCATTTATGGTTAAGAATACCCCAAAGTTGCCATTTATCTTATCCTTTCTCTAAAAAATCTCATTGCTTCTGATTGAGTTTTGTGGAATTGTTACACTCTTTAAAAATTATTTTCGACCCCCGAAGTCTTTATCCCCATGTCCACTGTCTATCTATTATTTACCGATTGGAACTGCACCCAGCTCAATCAGGGCATACATTGAATACCAAACACTTCATCCTTCAGCTATCTGTGCAAGCCTGAAAGTCTGATTTATTGTCCCTTTATTTCTATAGTCTCCATACATATAGCTTCATATTTTAAAAACATTGACTCTACCTGTTCGGGTTAAAGCTTATTTGGGTGCAGTTTTGGTTTTTATTTTGAAGGGACAGCTATAAAAAAAGCTGCATTCCAGCATTGCTATTCCCTAGGACAATAAGCAGAGGATATATACTCTCCTTAAGCTAAAGGGTTCAGTTTACCTCTGTAAAGGAGAATATAATGCAGCCATTATAATTTTCATCTGGCAAATCAAACTGCAATGTCTATCTTAAGGGCAGTGTCATAGAACTTTGGGAAGAATAGATGTTTGGCTCTCTGACAAAAGATAACATGTTCACATCACTAACCACTATTAATTTCGATCAAGTTTACCAACTGGATTTGCTTCAGTTTTACCTTGAATTTATTGTCGTCTTATTGAGGATGTGACACGAATGAGTATAGACCAATGCAGTATCCTTGTGTTCCATTTCTGAAATAGGACCTCCTGCTCCCTGCTGGCAGCCATGGGCAAGTTGAATAGCTTCTCTAAGCCTATTTAGTTTGCTCATGTAAGAAAAGGAAATAGTAGTACTTCCTTCAACATGGTTGTGGTGAAGATCAAGTGAGCTCCATTAAATAAAGTGCTAAGTACAATCCTTACCACAAGAAAGTGCCCCGAATATATGGCAGCTCTTGTGGATAATAAAGAAGAAGAGAGGAGCAATGGAAAGTTTCCCATTCCTTTAAAATCTCTATCTAGGGTATATTATGCCTTCTGAGGAAATACTGAGAACATCCTAGCCTCTACTGGTCTGTATATCCCTTAGTAGACAAGACCAAGCAGTACCTGTGTCCCTCTGTGTCTGCACTTCGCAGTAAGTTGCTGGTCAGATCAAGGGTCTTGGCTGCAGTGGGTATCTGCTTCTAGTTTGTATCAGGGAAAAGGAACAACTTCTTAGTAGGTTCCAATCTAATCAAATTGTTCTACCAGACACTTTATATCATTGCCTGTTTTCCTAGAGCAGAATAGCAGAAAAATGTGCCATTTTAAACAACCTAGGAGTAAGCATGCCAAATCTCTTGACCAAATCAAGTACATATGATTATATATCTTGAAACATTCACTAGGTGGGCTTCGTGGACTTGTTTTCACTGGAGGGCTGTAGGTACCTTTGACATCCAGAGGCAGTCAACATTCCCTAAGAAGCGCTTCTGAAAAGAGCTTAAGAAGCAGGAGATATGGGTCACCAGGGGCTTGAACTGACATGAGAGACAGTGAGATTGAATGAAAAGCGCTGGACCGGGCACCAGCGTAACCACTCATAACCTGCATTATCTTGACCAGTCACAAGGGCTCTGAGCTCCCAGTTGCTTGACCTGTATGTAACATGAGAAGACTAAGCTAGATCAGCGTTTTTTTCAAAGTGTGTTTTCATGGAACACCAGCCCAAAGCATGAGCCAGAAAGAAGAGGTTTCTGTGGTTAAGTTAGTTTGGGAGATGCATACATATCACGTAAGTTTACAGAAAGCCATTTTTGGAAATCTACTGTTTATTGGGGCACAGTCCTTGAAGCTGTTTAAGCTTTTTCAGTCAGTGCTTTTCTAAGCTGTTTGACTACTGTTCCTTTCTCTTTTTCCTCCTATGTACTGCTGTCAATACACCTCGTACCTGGTACCCACACACGATTTCAGTGAGAGACACAGGTCATCTTTCTAGTGTCATCCAATCATGACTGCAAACCAGCCCCTGCTTTATGAGATTTCAAGTTCTGATTTAAAGTAGTTTCTGGACCTAAGTATATGCCATTGAGGCAGGTGCAAGTCAGTGCTCTAGTACTTATTTCTATCTGCCTGAAAGCTACTTGTGGGGAACAGCCAGCTCTTTGCCTGAAGGCTTCAGCTATGGGAGCAGAACCACAAAAACAGGGCAAGCCAGAGCTGGCAGAGTCAGTGTCTCTGGAATCAGCTCATGACTAATGACAGAAGGGGATTTGGTGGGTAAATGTCGAGCTTTGTCCGTCACCCTGGGAGAGAGAATGCTGAGACATGTTCTGTACTGACCTCTGAATTTCCTAGTGGGGTTCAACTCCAGTTGTTCTCGGCAGTAATTTTGTAGAGGAAGAATAGTGTTATGTTTTGCTTCACTTACTCCCTCCCCTAATGGTGCTTTTTGGGATCACCTTTTAAATGAGCCATTGTGCTAGAATCCTTGTCACAATGTCGGCTATTGGGGAAACACAGATTAAGACAACCACCCTCCATGTTGAATAATGTCCCCAGATCATAGCACTCCATGGTCAAAGGCATGTAAAACAAGTCTTCAATAGCCAGAAATTATAAACTGAGTTCAAAAGTCGGTTCCACAAGCAACCAACACCATTAGCGTTACACCAAGTAGAAGTTAGTAAAGAGAAAAGGTGCTTAGCAGGTTTTTAAACATCCTGTTAAACTGATGGACCCCAAGAGAGCATGCAACAGAGCTCATGGGAATGCACTGCCATATATTTAACACTTCTGCTTCTTGTAAGTGTACACCAGTGTTGGAGGGAGGGTTGCCAGAATGAATTACAGGGGAAGCTTAGTTATATAGGAAATTCTGATCAGAGCAGCAGTTAAAAAGACTAGGAGGAATGAGATAAATTTTATGTTTTTATGTAAACAGCTCAAAGTTTTGTTGATCCTTTCTATTAGTTTTCTTGTCTCGTTTATTTCCACTCTGACCCTTATTATTTTCTTTCCTCTGCTATGTGGATTAATTTATTCTTTGTTTTCTAGTTCCTTGAGGTGTAGAGTTAGGTGAGATCATTCTAATTTCTTGACACATGTATTTATACCTATAAACTTTTCTCTCAGTATCCCATAGTCTTTAGTATGTTGCGTATCCACTTTCCATTTATTTTGAGATTTTTTGAATTTCTCTTCTGATATCTTCTTTGACTCATTGTTCAGAAATGTATTATTTACTTTCTACATATTTGTAGATTTTCCAGATTTCCTTTTATTGACTGATAGTTTTATATTGTGGTTAGAAAAGATAGTTGGTATGATTTCATTCTTAAAGTTCCTAAGACTTGTTTTGTGTCCTATCATATGATCTATCCTAGAGAATGTTCCATATGCATTTGAGAAGAATATATAGTCTTCTGTTGGACTGAATGTTCTCTATATATCTGTTAAATCCATTTTGTCTAATGTATGGCTAAATTCTAGGGGTTTCTTTTTTTGTTCATTTTCTGTATGGATGATCTATCCACGCTGAAAGTAGAGTATTGAAGTCCCCTATTATTATTGTAATGGATATTTCTCCCTTCAGATCTATATTTGCTTAATATATTTAGGTGCTCTTTTGTTGGGTATATCTATCTCTATCTCTATATCTATATATATCATTGCTATAGCTTCTTGATGTATTAACCCTTCTATCTTTATATAATGGCCTTCTTTGTATCTTATTACCATTTCTGGCTTGAAGGTTATTATGTCTGATATAAGTGTGGCTACTCTGCATTCTTTGGTTTCCACTTGCGTGGCATATACCAGGCCTGACAATTAAATTTGCCAACTCATCCTAGAAAAAGTGTTACATGCCTCATTGCTGAATATCACTACAGTCACCTTCAAAGTACTCCCCTTGGGAAGCTATGCACCGATGCCAGCACCTGGTTCACCCTTCAAAGCATTTTGGGAGCTCTTTCTGGAATGGCCATCAGAGCCGTTGCATTACCCTTGATGTCCTGAATGTCATCAAAATGTCTACCTTTCAATATTTCGTTTATCTTTGGGTGAAGAAAGAAGTCATTGGGGGCCAGATCAGGTGAGTAGGGAGAGTGTTCCAATATAGTTATTTGGTCACTGGTGAAAAAATCCCTGACAGACAGTGCATTGTGGCGATGCAAGAGCCATGAATTGTTGACAAAAAGTTCAGGTCATCTAACTTTTTCATGCAGCCTATTTAGCACTTCCAAATAGTACACTTGGTTAACTGTTTGTCCAGTTGGTACAAATTCATAATAAATAATCCCTCTGATATCAAAAAAGGTTAGCAACATTGGTGCAACAAGTTCACAAACATAATTGTCAGACCATTGCTTTTAATCTATCCCAATTAATCTACTGTCCCTTCACTTTGAGCCTATGCATATCTTTAAAGTTGAAAAAAAGTCTCTTTTAGGCAGCATATAATTTTTTTGTTTTGTTTTAATTCATCTAGTCACTCTGTGCCTTTCATTGAAGCCAATCCATTTACATTAGAGTGATTTTTGATCTGTTAAGGACTCACTACTGCCATATTATTAATTGCTTTGTAGTTGTTTTGTATTTCTACTGTATTTCCTTCTTTTGTTTCTGTCTACATTTGGTAAATCAGTGGTTTTCCATGGTACTATGCTCTGCTTTTTTATTAAAAAAAAATTTATGTTATGTTTGTGATTCTACGCCATATTTTTGCTTTGTGGTTACCAGGAGACTTACATAAAACATCTCAGAGATAAAGTAGGCCATTTTATGCTGATAGCAATTTATCTTTGCTCAACTATAAAGGCTCCCCCCTCTTTTATATTTAGTCCTCTTTTATATTTTGACGTCACACTATTACCTCTTCTAACCTCACTGCATATTTGCTAACAAGATATAGTAGCTATAGTTATTCCTATTGCATTTTTCATTTCATTCATTGTGTTCCTCGGCTCAAGAATCCTTTTTATTTTACTATATCTGTCTCTTTGTAATATTTTTCTTTTGTTCATGTATTGTTTTCCTTATTTCATTGACTTTTCTTTCTGTATTTCCTTGTAGATCACTGAGTTTCTTTAAAACAGCTATTTTGAATTCGTTATTATATAACGTGCAGATTTCCAAGCCTTTGAGATTGTTTACTGGAAGACTTTTTAATCCTTTGGCGTTGTTATGTTATTTTTATTGTTCATGTTTCTAAAATTTGTACTTCTGCCTTCACTTTGGAAGTAGCATTCACCTGCTCCCATCTTTACTGTCTTTGGAATAGAAATACCCTCTAGGATTAAGGATTCTGAGGCCTTCTTAGACCTATGGATAAATCTGCTTGATACTTACTAATGACATTATATGCATTTCAGGCATACAACACTATAATTTTATATCTGTATACTCTATTGCATGCTCACCACTGAAAATCTAGTTTCTTTCCATTACCATATGTTGGACCCCCTTTACTCGATTTGCTATCCCCTCAACCACCTTCCCTTCTGGTGGTTACCATTCTGTTGTCTGTGTATGAGTTTTTGGTTGTTTACTTTGTTAGTCAGTTTTTTTGTTTCATATTCCACATATGAGTAAATCATGTTATTTTGTTCTTTTCCATCTGACTTATTTCACTTAGCATAATACTCTCAAGATCCATCCATGTTGCTGCAAATGGCAATATTTCATCTTTTTTATGGCTGAGTAATATTCTATTGTATGTATATACCATATTTTCTTTATCCATTTATTTATTGATGGACACTTTGGTTTTTCCATGTCTTGGCTATTGTAAATAATGCTGCAATAAATATAGGAGGGAATACATCTTTACAAATTAGTGTTTTTATTTTTTGGAGTAAATACCCAGAAGAGGAGTTGCTGGATCATATGGTAATTCTATTAATTTTTAAGAAGCTCCACACTGTTTTTCATAGTTGCTGCAACAATTTACAATCCTACCAACAGTGTGTGAGGGCTCGCTTCTCTCTACATCCCCTCCAACACTTGTTATTTCTTGTGCTTTCAATAATAGCCATTCTAACAGGCATGAGGTGATATCTCAATGTAGTTTTGATTTGCATTTCCCTAATAACTAGTGACATTGAACATATTTTCATGTGTGTGTTGGCCATTTGTATATCTTCTTTGGAAAATGTCTACTCAGATCCTTGGCTCATTTTTTGTTGTTGTTGTCGACGTCTATGTGTTCTTTATATATTTTGGATATTAACCCCTTATCGTATCATTTGCATATGTCTTCTCCCATTCAGTTGGTTGCCATTTTATGTTGTTGGTGGTTTCTTTTGCTGTGCAGAAACTTTTTAGTTTCATGTAGTACCAATTTATTTTTGCTTTTATTTCCCTTTGGTGTCAACTTCACAAAAAACACCTGAGACCAATGTCCAAAAGCTCAGTGCCAATGTTTTCTCCTATATATTTTATTGTATCAGGTCTTACATTCAAGTCTTTAATCCATTTTGAGTTAATTTTTGTGTATGGTGTAAGATAGTGGTCTAGTTTCATTCTTTTGCATATGGCTGTAAAGTTTTTCCAACATCATTTATTGAAGAGAGCTTCCTTTCCCCACTGTATATTCTTGACTTTCTTTTGTCGTAAATTAGTTACTGATATATGTATGGGTTAATTTCTGTGTTTTCAATTCTGTTCCTATTGGTTTCTGTGTGTTTTTTTCCCCTGCCAATACCATACCATTTTAATTACTATAGCTTTGTAGTACAGTTTGAAATCCAGGAGTGCGATACCTCTGACTTTGTTCTTTTTTCTTAGGATTGCTTTGGCTATTCAAGATCTTTTGTGGTTCCCTACAAATTTGAGGACTTTTTGTTCTATTTTTGTAAAAAAAACCCCCAAAACCCAGAAAACATGCCATGGGGATTTTGATAGGGATTGCATTGAACCTGCAGATGGCTTTAAGTAATGTGGACATTTTAACAATGTTAATTCTTCTAGGACATGAACACAGAATATCTTTCCATTTTTTGGTGTCTTCTCTATTTTTTTTTTTCTACAATGTCTTGTAGAAAATGTATACCATTTTTGTTAAGCTTATTCTTAGGTGTTTTATTCTTTTGTTGCAGTTGTATAAAGGGATTGTTTTCTTCATTTCTCTTGCTGATAGTTCATTGTTAGCATATAAAAATGCAACAGATTTTTGTATATTGACTTTTTATTCTGCAAATTTACTGTATTCATTATTTCTAATAATTTGTTGATGAAGTCTCTAGGGTCTACTGTATATACAGTCATGTCATCCACAAGTAATGACAGTTTTACTTCTCCCTTTCCAATTTGGATTATTTTTATTTATTTATTTTTTGATTGCCTGACTGCTCTGGCTAGGACTTCTAGTATTCTGTTAAATAACAATAGTGAAACTGGGCATCCTTGTCTTGCACCTGTTCTTACAGGAAAAGCTTTCAGTTTTTCACCATTGAGTATACTGCTAGCTGAGGCTTTGTCTTACATGATCTTTATTATGTTGAGATTCTTTCCATCTGTATCCATTTTATTGAGAGTTTTTAATCATAAATGAATGTTGTATCTTGTCAAATATTTTTTCTGTACCTATTGAGATGATTGTATGATTTTTATCTTTTATTTTGTTTATGTGGTGTATTATATTAATTGATTTGCAGATGTTGAACCATTCTTGCATCCCCAGAATGAATGCCGCTTGATTATGGTGTATGATCTTTTTAATGTATTGCTGTATTCAATTTGCTATAATTTGTTGAGTATTTTTGTATCTATGTTGTATCAGAGATATAGACCTATAATTTTCTTTTTTTGTGAATGTTCTTGACTAGTTTTTGTATCTTGGTAATGTTGGCCTCATAGGAAGCATTCCTTTCTCTTTAGTTTTTTGGAAGAGTTTGAGAAGGATAGGTATTAAATATTCCTTGAATGTTTGGCAGAATTAATCAGTGAAGCCATCTGGTACTGGACTTTTGTTTTTTGGGGGATTTTTGATTATTGTTTTAATTTCCTCACTAGTGATTAGTTTATTCATGTTTTTCATTTCTTCATGATTCAGTCTAAGAAGGTTTGCTTGCTTCTCAGAATTTGTCCATTTCTTCTAGGTTGTCCAACTTGGTGACATATAGACTTTCATAGTA
The DNA here is from genome assembly GCF_001890085.2 of Hipposideros armiger. NCBI lineage: Eukaryota > Metazoa > Chordata > Mammalia > Chiroptera > Hipposideridae > Hipposideros > Hipposideros armiger. The sequence goes on from NW_017732280.1 coordinate 122,091, forward strand.
TTCTTGTATAATCCTTTGTATTTCTGTGGTGTCTGTTATAACTTCTCCTCTTTCGTTTCTATTTTTATTTGAGTCTTCTCTCTTCTTAGTGACTCTAGCTAAAGGCTCATCAATTTTATCTTTTCAAAGAACCAGCTTTTTATTAATTTTTCCTATCATCTTTTTATTCTCTGTTTCATTATTTCTGCTTTGATTCTGCTTTGATTTTTATTTCCTTTCTGACTGGGCTTCATTTTTTCTTTTTCTAGTTCTTTAAGGTGTAATGTTAGATGTTTGAGATTTTTTCTGTTTCTTAATATAGGCCTGCATTGTAATAAATTTTCCCCTTAGTACCACTTTTGCTGCACTCCTCGGATTTTGGTATGATGTATTTTCATTTTTAATTTTTGTCTAATTTTTTATTACTCCTTTGACTCAATAATTGTTCAGTAGTATATTGTTTAATGTACACATATTTGTGACTTTTTTTGCTTTTTTCTTGTAGTTAACTTCTAGTATTATACAATTGTGGTTTAAAAAGATGCTTGGTATGATGTTGGTCTTCTTAAATTTATTGAGACTTGTTTTGTGTCCCAACATAGGGTTTATCCTTGAGGATATTCAATGTGCACTTGAGATAAATGTGTATTCTGTTGTTTGGGCATGGAAAGTTCTATAAATATCAATTAAGTCCATCTGGCCTAATGTGTCATTGAGGGCTGACATTTCCTTGCTGTCTTTCTGTCTGGATGACCTATTGATTCATGTACAAGGGTTAGTATTGAAGTCCCCTGCTATTATTGTGTCACTGTCAGTTTCTCCCTTGAGTCTGTTAATAATTGTTTTATATATGTTGGAGCTTCTAGGTTGGGTTCATATATATTCATAAACTTTATGTCTTTTTGATGGATTGTCTCCTTTATCATTGTAAAATGTCCACTTTTGTCTCTTATCTCATTTGCCTTGAAATCTATTTTGTCTGATATTAGTATGACTACACCCACTTTTCTCTGGATACTGTTTGTTTGGAGTATTGTTTTCCACCCCATTCACTTTAAGCCTATGTTTCTTTCGAACTGAGATAGATGTCCTAAAAGCAGTATATAGTTATGTTTTGCTTTTTAATCTGTCCAGCTACCTAGTGCCTTTCAATTGGTGAATTCAGTCCATTACATTTAAGGTGATTATTGATATATGAGGACTTAGTATAGCCATTTTATCTTTTGTTTTCTGATTGCTCTGTTTCTCCATGTGTTTGGTGGTTTTCAATGATGTTTTTCTGTTTGCTTTTTTTTAAATGTTTCATGTCTCAGCTCTAGATTTGTTTTGTGATTACCATAAGGTTTGTGTAAAATTTCTCAGACAGTATAGTCAATATTCTTTTGATTGTATCTTATCTTCATTTGCCTATACAAGTTTAGTCCTTTTTCTCCTCCCCTTTTATGCTTTTAATATCACAAATTATCCTTATTTACATTGTATGTTTATTACCAAATTGCAGTAACTATAGGTATTTTAATGCTTTCCCCCCTTTAAACTTTGTTATAATTAAGTGTTTAGTACCTTATTCTGAGACAGAGTAGCAATTTCCTGCTTGTCTGTCACCTTACTCAAAGCTTTCTATACCGTTGTCTTTTTGTTTCAAATAGAAGGGCTCCCTTAAACATATTGTGTAATGTAAGTCTTATGGTTTTAAATTCGCTCAGCTTTTGTCTGGGAAAGCCTTTCTCTCTCTTTCATATCAAAAGAAAAACTTTGTTGGATATATTATCCTTGGCTGGTGGTTTCTCTCTCTTTCAATATTTTGAATATATAATTCAACTGTTTCCTGGCCTGTAGGATTTCTACTGAGAAATATGATGATAATCTGATGAGGTTTCCTTTGTAGTTTACTGTCTTTTTTCCCCCTTGGCTGTCTTGAGAATTCTTTATCATTAACTTTTGAGAATTTTAATACAATGTATCTTGGAAAAGGTCTCTTTGCATTGAGATAATTAGGTGTTCTGTTAGCTTCTTGGACATGAATGGCCAGCTCCTTTCCTGGGCTAGGGAAGTGCTCATCAATTATTTATTTGAATAGGTTCTCGCTCTGTTCCCTTCTGCCTCTGTTCTCCTCCTGGGATACCCATTATCCTTATGTTGCTCTTTTGAATGGAGTCAGATAGTTCTTGTAGAGTTCTTTCATTTTTTTAACTCTTACTTCTCTCTCTTGTTCCACCTGAATTATTTCTAGATTTCTTTTTTTGAGCTCTCTAATTCTCTCTTCCATCTGATTTGTTCTATTTCCAAAGCTCTCTAAGGCATTCTTCATCTCATTTATTGAGTACTTCAACTCCAGAGTTTCTGTTTGGTTTGTTTTTATAGTTTCAATTTCTTTGGTAAAGTGCTCCTTTTGTTCATTAATTTTATTCCTGAGCTCATTGAACTGCCTTTCTGAGACTACTTGCATCTCGTTGCATTTTTTCATTATTGCAGTCTTGCATTCTCTGTCATTTAAATCAGTCTTTATTGACTTTGAAATTGGTTTCTGGAGACTTGTAATTTCCTTTCTGTGTTACTATGTTAGCTGGTTGTTCATGGTATTTAACGGATTGCTCCTCTGCCTATAGACTCTTATTTAGATACTATTGGGTTGTTGGAAAAGTGATAACATTTTTTTATGTTTTTCATTGCAAAACTGTGTCAGGACTTTTCCAACAACCCAATATTTTGAGCTTAACTATTCAATAGGTCGGAAATTAGAGGTCTTTTTGGTTTTCCAGTAAATGATGCTAAAGCATGTTTTCCTTTTCTCTTCCATGCATTACATGCACCTGCAGGGTCACAGTGTGGTGCGGTGGTGGTGTCACTGTTTTCATGGAAACTGTGTCCTGGTTGACTAGGGGTGTGTCTATTCTGTCCGATGTGCCTCAGTCTTGGAGCACCACTACTCTGGTGGGGAGATGTGGCAGGTGGGGGAAGGTTGGGTTGATAAGCTTACAGAACTGTCTCCAGCATCTCAGTTCTGTTAGATGCATCCCTGCTGCTGCTACCAGGATTCACCGTATTGGGTGGGGAGCTGGTTTCTTGGCCACTGAAGCTGCTTCTGCACCTCTTACCTTCTGCTGGGCTGTAGTGTGGGGGCTACACTGCAACTCTGCCACTATCATGTCAGCTGGGTGGACAGTGTTCTATCCTTCTCCCATGCCACCTCCCTTATGCATTCCTATTGTGGTATAATTGACCCCAAAATTGTATAAAGTGAACAACATGATGTTTTGATATACATAGTGAAATGATTATCACAACCAAGCTAATTAACATACCCAGCCCCTCACATAGTTACCTTATTTTTTCTGAGTGAGAACAGCTAAGATCTCTTTTAGCATATGTCAAGTATACACCAATATGGTATTGTTAACTATAGTGAATGCATTGTGCATTAGGTCTCCAGAACTTACTCATCCTGCATATCAGAATCTTAGTCAAAGTGTACATACATCTCCCAATATCCTTCAACCTCCACCCCTTATAAGCAGCATTCCACTCTCTGCTTAAGACTGCATACAAAGGTGAGATCGTGCAGTATTTGTGTTTCTGTGCCTGGCTTTGTATCATTATACATAATGTCTTCCACATTCATCCATGTAGATCCAACTGATAAGATTTCCCTTTTTAAATGGCTGAATAATTTTCCACTGTGTGTGTACACACACATGCACAGACACAAACACACCGAATTTTCTTTATCCATTGATCTGTCCATAGATACTTAGGTTATTTCCACATCTTTGCCAGTATGGATAATGCTGTAATAAACATGAGAGTGCCGATATTTCTTGGAGATACTGATTTTGTTTCCTTTGAATGTATAGTATACAGAAGTGGGATTGCTGGATAACATGGTAGTTCTATTTTTAACTTTCTGAGGAACCTCCAAACTTTTCCATAGTGGCTGCACCTCTTTACATTCCCACCACTTCTTTTCTCTACATCATCAACATTTGGTTTCTTCTGTTTTTTTGATAACATCCATTCTAACAAGTGTGAGGTGATATCACACAGTGGTTTTCAGTTCTGTTTCCCTGATGATTAGTGATGTTGAGCACCTTTTTATGTACCCGTTGTCTATTTGTATGTCTTTTGAGAAATGTCTATTTAGGTTCTTTGTCTGTTTTATATTCAAGTTATTATTTTTTTTCTTATTGAGTTCCTTATATATTTTGGATATTAGTCCTAAACGGACACATGTTTTGTAAATATTTTCTCCCATTTTGTAGATAGTCTCTTCCCTCTGTTGATTATTTCCTTTGCTTTTTAGAAGCTTTTTAGTTTGATGCAATCTATTTTTTTTCTCTTTTTGCTTTCGTTGCTTGTGCTTTTGGGGTTGTATCCAAAACTACAATATATTGCTCATACCGATGTCAAGAAATTTTTTTCCTACATCTCCTTCTAGTAATGTTACATTTTCAGATCTTACCTTTAAATCTCTAATTCATTTTGATTTGATTTTTGTATGTAGTGTGAGATAACGGGTTCAACTTCTTCCTTATGCATGTGGATATCCAGTTTCCCACATTACTTATTAAAGAGAGAGTCCTTTCCCCACTGTATGTCCTGGCACTATTATCAAATATTAGTTGGCCATAAATGTGTGCATTTGTTTCTGACCTCTTTATTCCATTTCATTGGCCTATATGTCTGTATTTGTGCTACTATAACTATAATGGTTTATTTTAGCTTTGTAGTATAGTTTTTTTTTTTTAGTGCTATACTTAGATTCCTTTCTCTTTGTATAGTGTGTATTTACTACACTATTTTTATATCTGTTTACCATGAGGTTTACCTAAAACTACTTATAACTTTTTAGCTATCTAATTTAAGCTGAAAACCACTTAATTTTGATCACATACAAAATCTCTACAGTTTTACTTATTTCTTCCCCCTACACTGTTATTGATGTCATAATTTATGTATTTTTTATACTGTGTATCCATTAACAAATTATTGTGGCCATCATTGTTAATACTTTTGTTTTTTACTTTTACACTAGGGTAGAAAGTGATTTATGCCCATTTAGTACAATATTAGACTATTCTCTAATTGACTATATATTTACCTTTACTAGTGAGTTTTATACTTTCATATGTTTTCATGATGCTAACTTTTGTTTTGTTACTGTATGAAGAAATCCAAGTGGGGAAAAAGAAAAATATCCCTTAGTATTTGTCTGGGAAAGTCTTTATCTGTCCTTCATCTCTAAAAGACAGCTTTGCTGGGTATAGTGTTTTTGATTACCTGTCATCACTTTGAGCAGTTTCAATATACTATCCCACTCTCTTAGTCTGCAATTTTTTTTTCAGAAAAATCCACTGACAATTTTATGGGGCTCTTTTGTATGCAATATATCTCTTTTCTCTTGCTAAGACAATTTTCTCTTTGACTTTTGAGAATTTAATTTTAATATATCTCAATGTAGACTGCTTACATTTCAATCTCTTTGGGATCTTTTTGTCTTCATGAATATGCATGTTAATTTGCCTCTCCAGATTGGGAAGTTTTCATTTATTATTTCTTTAAATAGGCTCTTTGCCCTTTTCTCATTCTCTTTACCTTCTGGAAATTTTAAGATATACACAATGTTTCACTTGATATAACCGAAGTTCTTTATACTTTCTTCACATTTTTCCCATTCTTTTTGTTCCTCTGAGCAGGTATCAAATGGTCTTCTGCTCGATCAAGTCTGCTTTTAAAACCCTATGTTGAATTTGTTTAGTTCATCTTCTGTATTTTTCATCTCCAATATTTGCTCTTTGTTCCCATCTCTGACTTGAATTAATTTTGTTACTACATTGTCTTCCTGATTTTGTTCATGTCTCTATCTATATTCTCTTGTAAGTCATTGAGGTTCTTTAAGACTATTATTTTATCCAGAAGTAAGCCCATGCTTATATGGTCAGTTTTTGACAAAGTAGTCAAGAATATACAATGTGGAAAGAATAATCACTTCAATAAATAGTGTTGGGAAAACTGGATAGCCACACACAAAAGAATGAAACTGGACCCCTATCTTACACCGTGTACAAAAATAAACTCAAACAATTAGACTTGAATGTATGACCTGAAACCTAAAACTCTTAGAGGAAGACATATTGGCTAAGTCCTTGATGTGGGTCTTGGCAATGACTTTTTGGATTTGACACCACAAGCAAAGGGAAGAAAAGCAAAAATAAACAAGTGGGATTACATCACACAAAAAAGCTTCTGTTCAGCATTTGAAACCACAACAAAATGAACAGGTAACCTCTGGAACTGGAGAAAATATGTGTAAACCATATATTTAATAAGAGGTTCTTATCCAAAATATATAAGGAACTCATACAATTCAACAGTAAAAAAATAATAACTAAAAAATGGGCCAAGAACCTGCATAGACATTTTTCCTAATAAGACATACAAGTGGCTGACAGGTATTGAAAAGGTGCTCAACATCAGTAATCATCATGGAAACACAAATCAAAACTACATGAAATATTACCTCACACCTGTTTGAATGGCCATTATTGAAAAGACAACAAATGAGGATGAGAATATGGAGAAAAGGGAACACTTGTGCACTGTTAGCAGGAATGTAAATTGATGCAGCCACTATGGAAAAGTGTATGGAGGTTCCTCAAAAAAATTAAAAATTGGAATTAACATAAGACCCAGCAATTCCACTTCTGGGTATATATCCAAATGAGGTTGGGCGGGAACATTGTTAAGAGAAGATATCTGTACTTACTTACATGTTCATTGTAGCATTATTCACAATATTCCAGGTATAAAAACAACCTAGGTGTCCATCAACAGATGAGGATCAAGAAAATATGACTGTCTATACATATATGTGTATGATAGAGATGAAAGACAGACAGGTGTGTGAGAGACAGGTGAGAGAGAAAAGTATGAGAGAGAGACAGAAGCCTGAGATGTCAGGGACTCCTTCTTGCCCCATAAGATAATCTGATATCAAGCAATTATCAGTAATTATACATCAGTAATTATTTATGCGAGAGGAAGATAAAAGGGTCATAAATTTCCCAGATCATTAAGATTACTTGGTGTAGAGGCAACAATATTGGAAACACAATATCATAGCGTTGAGAGAGTCTACCCAAACCTTCCACACTATGACCTAACCTTTCTTAAGACCTTGCAGAGAACATCTGTGGTGGTAAGCAGCTCACCATTTCACTAAGAGAGCCCACTTCACTTCTGTGAGAGGCTTTCTCTTGTAGTGAGCCAAAATCTGCCTCTTTTTCTACTCATTTGTTCTTATTCTACTATATAGTTGAGAGACTGGTCTTCTATTTGACAACTCGCATTTGATGTAGGAAAAAAACAACCCATAACTTTTTCTAAATATTTTAATTAACCTGCTACAAATTATAATTATAAACCTAGGAAGGTTAGATCTATTTTTATAATGAAAATGCTATTCCTTCCTTATTCCTGAATGAGGTAATATTTAATGATGTTGTCTATTGTAGCCCATGACTGCTGATAATATCATTTTAAACTTATCATAGTAATGTGCACCTAAATTTAGAGATTTCTAAGCAAAGACAAAGATGTCCTACAAAGTCACAGAGTCCTGAGCCTGCGTGTGATTGCTGGTCTCACTTGTCTCTACCTACCTAATTTGATGCTTTGCAATGTGGGATTCCAAACAGCAATTGGGAATTACCGCTAAGAGCTTCACAGAAATCAGCAGAGTATGAACCAGGTACTTTAACCAGATGAGCTGACCCTCCACAAGTTCTATACTAATGATGAACTTTATCCTCTAAGCGCCATCATATTTTGAAATTTTAAAACCAAGCGCCTGCTTGACAGTGTGGTGCCTCCATAACAGACTGTAGCCTGGGTCATTGCTAGTAGGGTAATGGGAAGCCCATCAGAACTGGAAGGGAATTTATAGGATGAGCCAATGTTTCTGACTGATGAATTCAAGTCCATGTTATATGATGGAAAGAGCATAGAATTTAAAGACAGAATACTTGACTTTGAGCTAGGATAGCACCCTTCACAATGTGTATGAGTTTTTTGGTCATAAATAAAGTTTAATAAGGGAAATGTACATATGAAGCAAATCTTGATGTATGCGCCTGTTTCCAGATCTGTAAAATATGATTTAGATAAGCTATTTTTATTATCTCAAAGTGATTTTTAATGCTTAAATGCTTCTGTAAAAAACCTTCTGTTATGAACAGCTATGCTATTTTTCAAGTTAAAATCCTTTAATATCATATATCCCATATAACTTAGCTTTTTCTAAGAGATCTCACCTGATCCGAGACAAGAACTCTTCTTACATCTGAAAATCATTAGTTTATATTTTTGAGTCCTAATATCTGGATTCCTTTTATCATCTCTCTTGACAGACAGCATTTACCAATCTCTGTATTCACCCTGGCACTCTAGCACATTGTGGCTGAAACAGAGATTGCGTTTTCCCCTGAAACCTGAAGGGCAAAACTCCAAGTAAGTGAAAAAGAGATGAATACCTTTTTGGTTCATACCCTCTAAGAGCCCTTTGAGGAGAAATAAAACCAATGAAGACCTCTAAACTCCTACTTGAACAATTAAGTTTGGTAATGTGTGAAATAATATTGACTCCTCTCTGCTCATGCTTTATGTGGCAGTAAAACACCAAAGATGTCACCTTGCTCTGGCATCTTCAAGTCACTAAGCCCAGTCAACTTAGCATGAATGTCCTTAGGGGGCGAGCAGATCACAGTTGCCAAAAATTGTTTTGAAAATGTATTTTATATTTCAAGGTGGGCATAAAATATACTAGAAACTTGAACATTCTTCCTCACTATGTCTGGGCATCTGGTTTTTAAAAAGTCCTCTAGGTGATCCTAATGAGTATCAAAGTTAAAGAATGACAGTTTGGGGTTAGCTACCACAGTTTGTTTTATTTCATTTTATAACAAGTCTACTCCGTGATTCAGATGCTTTGCAACAAACTCTTCACTACTTTTCATTACTAGCTAGAAGGATAGGCTTCTGCAGAGTTGAGATAGGCTTTCATCCCCCTTTTAAAACTTTTAAAAAGTAAGTAAGAATAGATGATAGCAAAGGGTCACATGTTATAACAATGGTGTCAAGAATCAGAAGGGAGTTATTAATGAAAGAGTTCTCAACACAATTTTAGATAATAAAGACGAAAAGGGAGAAAGGTAACTACTAAAGGAAGTAGAGGAAAATTCAGCCTAGACAATATCGAGGAAGATTAAGTCAGCAAGAGAAACAGTCAGAACTGCTAGAACCATGGAGATCATTGGAACTTATAAAGTGTAAGGTACGTGGAAGGCTGGAGTGAGAACTGATAGTGAAAGGAGAGCTGGTGTTAATTTCAGCTGCAGTTAGATGGTTCAACGCTCCAGACATAATTTCTCACAGCTGTCTTCTCCTCAAGGCAAAACAAAACCCTCTAAAAAATCTGAATTGGTCCTAGAGAGAAAGGAAAGGCCTGCATAATCCAGCATTGTAGGGTTTCCACAAGCTTCGCCTGTCCACTTTGAGGCAAAGCCATCAGTGTACAAGGTTTGCAAATGTCTACACATCCCCTAGTCAGCTTCCTTTTTATTGTTTCCCCCTAAATATAGAGGCGTATACATGGTAAAAGATTTAAGATGAATAAACACGAAAAAAAATTATCCCATAGAACAGATACATCAAAGAATATAGAGAACTTAAGCATTAAAATATTCAAAGCAGAGCAGAATGATCCAAGAAGACATTCATCCATATATTAAGATCATTCTGGCATGTGAAATAAACAAGAAAACGAAGCATTTCTGAGAAAGATAATCACCAGAATAATAAATTCATGACAACAGAAAAATTAAGTCAACATAATTACCTAAAAAGTATGAGGCAGTAGATTTAAATAAAGGCATAAAGAAGCATCCTAAGAGTTACAACTTGTAGTAGGGATTCTTTAAAAGGAAAATAGAGAAATGGGGAATATGATTATATCACAGAAATGACAGAGAGAGGGCATTCTTCTCCACATTAAAGATTATACCAAGTGCCAAAATAGTAATTATATTTACATGCATTATTGTAAAATTTCAGGACACTGAAGAGGAGAGTCATTAACCGTGGTGGTTAAGGGTGGCAGGTCATTTCTTAAAAATAGAAAATAAAAATGGAAGCAGCAATATTGTATACTAGGAAATAATGGGACTATTTCTTCAGAGTACTAAGAAAATATTCTTAACCTATAATTTTAAAGACAGTCAAATCATTAGTCACTGTAATGTTATGAGATTCACGAGTCAATAGATTTAATGAAGACAATTGGGGATGGAAGCCCCAGGAAGAGAGTTGTGCAGTAGGATGAGAGAGACAGGCCCGGACTGAAGCAGGAAGCTTAATTGTCCTGGTGGAGGCTTCAGAATAATGAAAGAAGGGAAGACACTAGAAAATACCTGATATAATAGAGTATTTGAGGAAAACAACTGAAATAAGATATAAGAAAATATAAAAGCATATAGGAAATTCAGGAAAAACAAAAACTTGTACCAAAAAAAAAAAAAAGAAAAGAAAAAGACAAAGAAAATCATGGCACTCAACTTATCTCTAATGTGAACCACAATTATGTAATAATTGTATTCTAATTATTGTTTATTGATTCAATTAAGCAGGGATATAATTTTATGAGAACATAGAGGAGGGGATGTAAGAGGTTATAAAAAGGTAAAACCAATCTATCAGGGTAAGAAGCCAAAAGATCTTGTCTAAAACCATTAAAATAAGAAATACTGTAAAAGGCAAAGTATTTAGGGGTAAGAAGGGACTGTCTGTAGGAAATACTGTGAGAATTAAAATGATTGCATTTGGACATGAAGTGAGAGACATCAGAAACTTAGAGAAGGAGACTTGTCATGAAAAATCTTCAGTAATCTTAGATTTGTTTTAACCATGTGCATTTTAATCAGTTTGAAAATTACAGTTTTGGAAATATAAAGTATGTATGAGACCTCTGAAAGAATGTGGGTGGAAAAGACTTCCAGAAGCTACTGCAGGCATTGGGGGGAGGAATAATGCTTCGATGGTACTGTATGACAGATTGTAAACATCGTTCAGATGTTATTTCCAAAAATGTTTTTAGATACATTTACTTCAGTTATGTGATACATAAAGGTGTTCATTTATCCATGAAGTTTGTCTTATTCTTTCTCTTTTAAAAGTTATTATTTGGCAATAATTTTAGACTTACAGAAGAGTTACAAAAATAGTACAGAGTTGCCACATACACTTCCCTGAGCTTCTCTGATGTTAACATCTTATGTAACCATAGTGCAATCATCAAAACCAGGATATTAACACTGACTTGCTAAATCTAATCTACCAATCTTATATGAATACCACCAATTCTCCTATTAATTTATCTTTTTCTTTCTTTGTATTGCACGATCTTGATGCTTTTTATCAGCCAGCCATTCTGTAGAATACCCCTCAAATTGGGCTTGTCTAATGTATTATCATGACTAGATTAAGATTATGCATTTTTTATGAGTACCAAAAAAAGCTATATTATGCCCTTCTCACTGTATTGTATCAGAAAGAATATGATGTCCATGTGTGATTTTACTTACTTAGAGTGGCATCTGCTATATTTTTCCACCATAAAGTTATGATTAATGACTGTGTAATTAATATTTTATGGGGATAGGTCCTCAGCCTTTCTTAAATCTAAGTCGTTAAATGTGCAGTACATGCAAATGCTAGTTATTTAACTGTTCTTATTATTTGAAGCTTTTAAATTTTTTTTCTTAACATTCATTCATTTATTCATTCAATGAATATCTTTTTAATTATTTAGGACACTCTCCATGCTGTTGACTGTGGTCTTTCTCAGGCCAATATAAATTTGACCTCACCCTGCATAATGTCTATAGATAATAATAGTTTTCCTGCACAGGTCTTTTGGTCTTGCCTATAACATGGGGATGTAATAGATTTTTCTCCCTTCTCAATAGTTATTAGGTGGGGTGGGGGTTTGCTGCCCTCTGAATGAGCTATACAATATGAAATCCATGCACAATAGAGTAGACCAGAGATATGGGAACTCTCCTTAGACAAAATATTCTCAGATCAGACTTCTTTGATTGTAAATTAACTGTAAGCATTAACATTCTTAAAAAAAGAATGTGTCAATCTGAAAGAGATGAATCTGGGGATGGAAGCACAGAGTAGAGGCACTTTGCAGACATTAGCAGCAGCTACCCACACAGAGGTCAGGGGAGAGAGCTTTGGTATCCTTTAGAAACCCTGCATCCAGGCATGTTGCAATCAAAACTCCAAATACTAGAACTAGCTCCTCGTGTTTGGAGCCCAGCAGACAAATTGGGTGTTAAGAACACCAACAAAGCAAGGTCACACAAAAAAATTAGTTTTGAAAGAATATGATATTTGATATTTCAGTGAAAGCATATAAGTACTCGTCTTGTAGTCACCATGGAAAAAGTCAAAACTTTATGGGACTTTTCACATTTTCATAGTTTTGTGTTGTTTATATTTTGAATAACAGAAGGGAAGTCGGAAGGCAAAGTGAAATGCTATGGCCTCAAAAGGTCTTAATCAGGCCTGTTCTGATCCCTTGCTCGCCAAGCAATCTTTGTGTTACAATTTAGCTTCCCATGCAGGGGTTGTTATGTGGCTTCCTGGAATAGAAAGTGGACATTAGTATTCCAGCCCATGTAGTGGCTCTTTTTCTCATTGCAAATCAATAAATAGGCATTCTGGCTTTGTGCCTTGGTCTGTGAGCTTGTTTAATTTGAGTCTACCCTTGAGATATGAGGTACTTATAGTGAATGACAGGATCAGGTCTCCAGGTCTGTAGATCTAAAACCCAGGGTCTGGTCAGTGTAGCAAAACAAAGGGAGAGCTAGTTCTTCCTAGAAACAACTTTTATTGAAATTTTTATTTTTTAAACATCCATCCACGTTTGAGGATTAACTCTTCAAAATAAAAACTCTTTATCAAGAAAGCACCATATGTTCAAGGGAACAGAAGGAATATTAATGCCCAGCAAGACAAAACAATGTGGATTCCAAGTCTATATCTGCAGGGATGGAAGAAGTCTTAACTAACCTCTTAGGAGCAAGCTTAAGTAGGAAAATAGACTTAGAAATAACATAATGACTGAAGTTAAGACCCAAAGAGAATAATTCCCTGAATACTAGACTGTCGTGGTTTTACTGGACTTGATCATCTCTTGTTCCAGGGCTCACTGACAATATACTTGCAAACCTTACAAGATAGAGATATTTTCCTATCCGTGATAAAATATAGGCTGAGGGAGCTTTTATGTGAAAGATATCTCTTTGCATTTCATGATCTTGATACACTCGAAGAGCCAGCAATTCTGTAGAATGACCCTCAAATTGGGTTTGTCTGTTGTATTTTCATGACTAGATTAAAAGAAGGACATAGATGGAGAGTTGAATCAAGGGGAATAACATGGGAGACTCAGAAAATGATGCTGGGCAATCTAGAAAGGGAAAGATTGGGGAAATAATCAAATGAAATCCAATATATATGAAAGCAAGAGATAAAAAAGACCTGACAGTAATCTACAGGTGGATAGTGAATGGTCTTGAAGTCATGTTTGTGATCATGATGATTTATTGCAGAGATAAGTTGGGAGGGGAAAAAAAATAATGGTGTTTAATGTAACATAAGTCCCCTTTCTTTTTCCCCTAAAATACAATGGTTTCTGGTAAGTGTAGAAACAGAAGGAGATTCTGAAGGCAGAGAGCAGACTAAAATTTCTTGGGTTTCATTTTTTAAAAAATAGTAAACATTAATTTTTTTTCTAAGTGCCCAAAGGCCACCCACCCACCCACACCACCTTTTAAGGGAAATGTATTCCAATGTGCCCTTGCTAATCGATCTGTAAACTCATATTAAGAACCTGTTATCTGAGCAATTCGTTGAGATTGTAGAAGAGAACTTAGAAATTAATAAAATGGAACTTAGCCTTTTACTAGTTTATAATCTGGTTGGGGAGACAAAATTTACACATATAAAATGTTCACTAAAAATGTCAGGCAGAATGTCAAAACACTCTCAGCAAGTTATTTCATCTTTATGGGTTTCAGTTTCTTGATCTGTAAACTTAGAGCCTTGTTTTAAAGTCCTAGGATTCTGAAGTATCAAAGGAGTGTCTCAGACAATTAGGGGTTGAGAGAAGAGAGGGAGAGTCAGAGAAAGGGTTAGGGGTCCAGAGTGCTAAGGCAGGGTGAGGTTGGGGAAAGTCGGGGTTATAGAATGGTGTTCAAGAGAATGCATGAAAATAAGCTTTTGTAAAGGAAAAATACAATAGCTCTTAAACATCCTATATCTATCTTGACTGAAGTTTCCTATGGAACACTCGTGTAAAAGTAAACATATGTCTACCATCTATTTTTCAAAACCAGACAGGTCCTTATAGTCAGCTGCCTCCATTTCTCTAACCTCCTGTCCACCATCTGCTCTGACGTCCTCTGCTCCTGCCATACGACACGGCTCACTCTGCTTTGAACCCCAGATGTTCTCCTGCCTCGATTAGCTCTTGCTTTATGCTTCAAATGTCTCTCCACTTCACCTTGCCTACCTGGCAACTGCCTTCCAAATCATCCTTCAGGGGACCCCCAGAGGACACATCTCCCTATATGAAGTTGTGGGGGGCACAAAAAATAACTTTCCTCCCACCACCTGGTTCTTCTAGCTGGGCTAATAATCAAATCAACATGAGACAGATTAACTGGAGAAAACGTCCAAAACTTACTACAGCTATACATGTAGAGGTGTCATAAGAATACGAGACTTCAGGTTGCATTGAGCAGTTGAGGTTTATATGCCAGTTTGGAGTGAGGGGGCAGCGGTGGACAAGGATATGGAATTTCAAAGGGAAAGTAGGAAATTTACAGGTAGATGAGAAAGAGCAAACATGTGATAAAGGAATTCTTGCTGGGCCACCCAGAAACAATGGGACACAGAGAAGTCTACGAAACAGGCTTTGCTAGATTCCTCGTCCACCACATTCAGTTCATATTATGATGCTTAGGTGATGCTCCCTTCCTCTAAGCAGTTTTTTTTTCTATCTGAACCCCTTTAGGCAGGTAACAGGGGAGGGTCAAATGTTCTTTCTGAGTCTTTTGTTTCTTAATAACCAGCTTAAAGTCAATATCCCAAAAGGCATATTTTCGAGTGACAAAACTCGCTTCCCTCTCCATGTCTGCCCCTCCCTTTCTGCTCCTCTCTCCTCCGCCTCCGCCCCGCCCTGCCAGTTAGCACTGTTGGTGCACAGACACTGGATCAAGCATCCCAATTGCTTGCTAGCGCAAGAGCTTCCCTATCCATTTGTGAGTTCTCTTATGTTAGCTGTTATGTGGCTCATTTGTCATTTTCGCCTCAGTACTCAGCAAAGTCCATAGCATATTATAGATGCTCACTGAGGTAAATACATACTCACCAGTGAAGAAATTGACTAATTGAAATGAATCCTTAAGGTGCATGTGATGCATCCCTTTCTTTCTTGCCTTAAACATTTAGACCCCGTGACAAATGTAAAGAGTGGAGCAGAGACAGGTGTGACTCCTCTCTCTTTGCCATACTGAAATGTTTTGTTACTGTGATACCTTCAAAAAAATGTTTCAATAATGGATTGCTAACTGGGCATAAATGAAAGCAACATGAGAGCTCCACAAAACCATGGCCTTTTTACAAGAAACAAATTTTATGAATCATTGCCATTTAAAATTTATACTCTAGTATTTTGTCCTAAGGGTTCTCACTCACTAATGCCTTGGGGGGTGGGGGTGGGGAGGGCAAATCTGCAAAAAGAAAGTTATCAGATCTATTGTGCTTACCATGAAAGCTATTGTCCTGTTCCTCCTCACAAATGTTAAATAAAGGCCAAGTCAGATTATAATTTAGCTAACATTTTTCCTATCAGAATAAGCAAAATGGATGCCAAGTAGAGCAGAAAGTATTTCTTTTCTCATTCTCTAATGGCCCGATGAGTGCCTAGGAGGAACTAACTAGCTTTCTGGAATTGACAACTTTCTCACTGCCCAGGACACATCAGGCTTGATGCCATCCCTGCCATTTGAGGATAATGAACCATCATACTCTCTCAGAAGTAAGAACTTACTTAATGAATAGTAAAGCTAGCAATCATAAGCAAGAAAAATGCATCAGTAGCATTTCATACCATTAAAACGCATCTAAATTGATTCCTTTTTTTTTTGTCCTCTTGTTATACTCTCGCCATTCCTGTAGAGTTATTTCCTGATGCTGCTTATTTCAGTAAAAGTGTCTTTCACTTCTTTTGACATATCATCCACACTTTTGTCCTGCGAGCATACTTACTACCATTTAACAATGATTTACTGGACCATAAATATTGTGTTCAGAATGGCGGGGATAAAGAAAAGTACAAAATATGATTCCTGTCTTCAAAAAAACCAAAAACAATTCATATCTTTTTGGAAGAACAAGATATGCACACAATTGAAGCGAGAGGTGGCAGAGGTGAGGAGCCATGGTAGGAACAACATATTGGGGAAGTATGTGAGATAAGTATGAGTATGTATATTAAAACCTTCTGCTGGAAAGTAGTGGGACAAAAGGCTGGATGAAAATGATCTGACATTATTAAGGAACAAAGATCTTTAATTATGCAAGAACAATGATAAAATAGGAATTTGTAATCATTAGAGATTTTCCCAGTATTTCTCATAGAAAGGAAAACATGAGTTGTTTTTGGGTAAATCTTGGAGGATAAAAACAATTTGGAGAATACTTTAATAATACTATGCCTTTACTTAAGTAGGTAATCTCAAAATGGCGTGAAGGTGTTTTCAAAATTCGAGATCACCAGGCTCAACCCCTGGATATCTAGATTTGTTAGTCTGGTGTAGTATCTGGGAATCAGATAAACAAGTTTGGGAATCACTAGCTGTGAGAGAAAATAAATTCCAGTCGAGAATAATAATAGTAGAAATGGAGAACAAATTTATCAAAGTTTCCCAAAGGAGCTCTGGTTGTATTTGGATTCTGGATATGAAAAGCAAGAGAGAGAGATGTATCAAAGATGATTCTGAAACTGGTAGCTAAGAGGTTCACAACACATCTTAATTGACAATCAGTGCCTTTACCATTCTAAAGTTAGATTTCAGTAAAATAATAGAAGAAAGAATTGCAGGAACTCAAGCCATTAGTCCTTAAATATATCCTGAGAATGGGAAAGAGCAAAATAACAACAGAATAGCAAATGCCCAACATCCCTGTGATGACTGGTAATTTAATTATCACTGGCAATCAACTACATAGGAAAAAAATTCTATAATCAGGGAGGAACTGATTACATTTAAATTTCCCTAGACGCACAGTTTAAGAGAGCAGGAATGCTCAGGTATTTTTATCAAGTAGAAATTATACCTGGTTTGATTTTTGAATGATTTTCTTTCTAGAGGCATCTTCGGTTATATTAATCTTTGAAATGGGTAAGTCTGGATGTAGTGACAATAAAAAGAAAAATCCATTTGTAGTGCATGACCATGAGTCAGAACATTCCTGTCATTTTATTAACTCCTAATGAATAAACTACTTTTTGGAATGAGAGGGGAATATGCAAACAATCTCACTGGGTTACCTCAAACAAGTTTCTTATTCTCCCTCAGCTTATTTCTTTACCTATAAAGTGAGAGAAGGACTAAATACTTGTCTAAATCTATTCTGGTTCTAACCTGTTTCTGTAATGTGCTGGATGATTGACATTTTTAAATTATCAAATGTGTTGTTTACATTAGAATTAAGGAAATGTGAGAGGCTCATAAAAAGCCAGGAAAAAAAGATAAGAGATAATATATAAATTACTATCCAATTATTTCCTTTTCATGAATGAATGCTTATTATTTGCTCTTAGAAGAGCACAAAAAAGGATATTATTAATAATCATGATATCCTCACCATCATAACTCTTTTAGAGAGTAGGACAATGCGGCACCTGTCATTATTTTTGTAAATGCTATTATATAAATTTCATTAGCACCAACAAATCTTGAATTTCCTCTGGGAGTTCCCAGATATAGAGTTTCCCCATGGGATGTTCAGCATGTAGCAAATGGTTACATTTGCTCCAGACACTGAAATGAATAAAA